>NC_080682.1:68740433-69043464 GCF_030445035.2 Dasypus novemcinctus | reverse complement strand
ATCTGACCATTTTGAGCCATTGCTGGTTGCTGCAAGAGTCCAAAACTGCAACGTAGTCTCCATCAACTTTAGGAGCACATCCAGAGATGTAGTAGGTACCTTTATTACTTTAGGGTTCAATGACCAACCTAGCCAATAACTCAAACGGAGAGGCAAACTTTAGTGTGTTGAAGACCTGGTTTCAATGCACAAGAAAGTTTGGCAATTGTGAAGTCTATCTCTTTTGACTTTATATACCTTTAAACATTTCCGAAGCAATGTGCAACATATCATTTGAACTCAACTTTTTAGTACTTTGCTTTTTACTTCTACACCTTTACCATGAAGATGTTAATTAGCAGGTATTTTACTTTAGCAGAACAGGAAAAACTACTATTTCCATTATTTTTTGAAAACTGAAGATTCCCAGTGGAATCATGATTATCTTTCCTTACCAGGACTTGAATATGCAGATTAAGGTGATCTCCGACAGGTTTTCTTGTTATGAAGTTACTTCTTGCCTTTAATATCAATTTAGGTTTCTAATAAATGGCTTTATGAAATCAACCACTCAAATGTTTCAGTTTAGAAGAAAACTCCTTAATTAACCATAGCCACATAGACTGGCTAATTTCAACCAATGAAGTTTGGGGTACATACACTCAGTTATAATAAATTCAGTTATATCCTTCTGCTGTTTTATAATATAAAGGTATCTATATAATGATCTTAACTCTTCGTTACAGTTTCTTGTAAGTTTTTATTTTAAGGCAAATTGGGTACCTTTATTAACTAAGCCGCAAGAATTTTATTAGTTACAGCTTTGCTAAGTTTTCTGTTTTTCTAGCATTTGAACCAATTCCACTCATGACGTATACATTATGTCCAATTGAAAGACAGTATTGACATTTAAAGACTCATTTTCAGGTTACCTATCACCATTATCAAATTTGTAACAGGCAAACTCCAAATCTGATTTCCTAGGCACAAGTAAACGGACAGTTAAACACGTATTCAAACAGAAGAGAGAATTTTATACCCTTAGCATTTCTAGGAACTTTTGATCTTAATTGATGACATATGAGGTTTCTAATTTTACAGGAGAAGTTTAGTAACTTGTCCAGATCTTGATCCCCATTCATACCCCACATTAGGCACAACAGTTTAAAACTAAGAAAGCTGTTTCTAACAGGGAGTTAATGGAAGTTTGAGGTGTATTTCCTCATTCCTTTAAGGAGACATGACATGAAGTTTCTGGCCCTCAGATCTATCCATCCCCTTCTCTTTCTCTTACACTGGTTTATCTGGAATTCAGTGTCCCCTACAGAGGCTGCTCTTGGCTATACTGTGGCCACATAGACCAACAATAGGCAAATTTTCCTGATCTCTTAGAAGACACTCCTATGGTGAGTCTGCTGATAGGCTAGAGACCATGCCCATTATTCCAGGGAGAATGAAGAAGTGCTTAAGTCAACTGACCTGGAGCCCCAGAGTCCAAGTCTGACTAAAATGTTCACCACACCAAATAATTTGGAGTTGATGCTCTGGTCTTAGCATGCTGAGAATTTAATCCAGAACCCTGCCAAAGGGTATCCCTGTGGCTGACCTAGGTCTTGGGAGATGCCTGAAAACCCTGGAAGTTCAGAACAAAGCTACCAAGCCAAATTGGGAACAGTTTCCCAAACCGAAGCACCTGAGCTAAGGCTCAGGGGACATTTGGCCTCCCTCTGAACTAAAGGTACCCAAGGTCCTTAAAGTCTTAGGGGACATTCGGAGTTACTGCCTGGCATTGCAGGATCTAAGACTGACTACACTGTTACCCAAACTGAAGCATCTGAGCTAAGTCTCTAGGGATGTTTGGCTGCTCTGGTTCCTGGCACCATAGGAATCACAGAGTACCTGCCACCAGGCATTTCCGGAGCTCTTCCGGACTTGGGAGACAAACTGAACAGATTCTGGACAGAGCCTGCCAAGCTGAATACTGCTCCTTATTGGAATAGGGGCATAAAAACCTTCTTTGCTCTCACCCATTCTTACAGAGGTCTTAAAAAATGGTCCTACCTTTATAACTCTACTGCCTGAGAGTTGCCCAGTTGAAGCAGCCATCAAAGGTCATTAAGAGATTAGAGATCAATTGTTCCAGCTAACAGGCTCTGGGGCCCTGAGGCAATAACTTTCTCCCTTGCATCAAAGATAGGGCCAAAACTCACCTCCAAATGCATTTTCACAAATTCAAAATGAGAAAATCAGTAGTATGAAGTTGCGAGATTAAGTGTGGAGTCCAGGTTAATTGTGACCATAGCCTCTTGTCTGTGACTGCCCTGGGAAAGGGAATGTGGGCAGACCCATGGCATCCTTCTTGGCTCTGCCCACTGCCACCTTCCCACCCCATCCTAGACCTGGAGCCAGGGATGGTGAGCAAGAGTGCGGGCCCAGCAAAGGCATGGACCTGCAGGGGGTGTAAGTCCCCGTCTTTCTGCGATGGCGGACAGGACCAGGAACAAGGTTGGAGGCTGCTAAATAGGTTTGAAAACACAGGTTTGCTGCACCCAAAGCTTGGCTGGGGAAGCCTTTCTTGGTTGGGCCTTACTTTGAGACCCTGCTCTGTTCCCTGGGCCTCCTGGTTGGGTTCAGATCTAACAAGCCTGGGCGTACAGTGCAGACACAGAGAGGTCCAACACCCCAGCCCCTCTCCCAGGACTATGTCTTATGGGGACCCATAGGGGAACCTGTTTAAAATGGATAACCAGGAGTGCATTAAACAGGTTGTAATTTATAGTTTGACTCACCAATATTTCTCCTGGCTGGCAGTCACCAAAATATGTTGCTGGATTTTCTCTAGGTTCTTGGCTAAGCTATAAAAAATTAATTTTAAGAGCAAGCCAGATTATTAATAGTTAGGCCAGTAATTTATTGAGGAACTGAGAGAAAAGAAATGGGAGGAAAAAAGCAGATTGATGGGTCCCAGGTAGAGAGGAAGGACCTGAAAAGAGATAAAGAGGACCAATTTACAGACTACACTTCCCCATTACAGATTACAAAATGCCCAGGTTTACTTGCATGCTGTTCCAGGCAGGGGGAAAAAGATAAGAACAAGGTGCTTGCTTTTTAAACCATTAGTTATTCTGCCCCTTTGCTAATGTTGGGGGAGGAATCCCAGTTGTTTGCTGGTTTGACTGATTGCCCCACCCCTCAGTCCCCCTGGATGGCCCAATGCTAAGGCCCCTGGAAAATATCCAGAGCTTCTCCTTTATTCCAGAGGAAATACCATTCTGAATGGGGGTTCTCACAGCTTCTTCCAGCAGCCAACTTGCAGAGTATTCCTGGCCACCTGGGTTTCCCACCAAGTTCCAGATGTGTCTACTGATTCCCTGATTTACTAGCTTGCCTCAGATACATAAGCTTGCTAACACAGACACTATAAGAACATAGGGCAACAACTAATCTCTTATCAAAACTCTTCTTTGAATTTGGTTTAAGTTCAGAAGTTGAAATTCAAAACAAATTTAAATTCTACCAAGTTATTAAAGACATACTGCCTGACTCCTTGACTAGACTAACTTAAGAAATTTTATCTTTGCTCTTATGATTTTCTGACTGCCTTCTACTCTCAGATATATCAGACCTTTCTCTAGTTATTGACTATAAAAACAGTCATGCAATTCTAAATTGCAGTATGCTTTGGGTTCTGGATATATCATTTTCTTGGTGTAACTTTTATAGGAAATAGTGATTTGCTTGTGTTTCAGGCTTAATGTTTTGATAACATTATGTCTTATTTTGATAATTCAGACTTAACAAGGGAGAGCAAATTCCCCAGGAACCATAAAAGTTCTTGGGCTAGGGCATAGCAGGCATGAGAGAGAAAGATTGAATATGCACATAGAAAATATTGGATTTTTCAAAAATTGTCTTTGTTCATTAAGATTATCACATGGTTTCAGGCTTTTCTTCAATTAATATAAAACATATTCACTGATTTTCAGAGGTCAAACATACCTTGCATTCCTGCAATAAAACCCATTTAGTCATGATCAGAAAGATGCAGCATTGTTGGCTTTGAGATGAAGAAAGGGGAAAAGGGGCTACCAGTCAGGGAACGTGAGTAGGCCCAGAAGTTGAAAAAGGCAAGAAAATGGATTCTAGGCTACAGCATCTGGAAAGGAAATCAGTCCTCTGAATCCTGATATCACAATGACACTCATATCAGAACTTCTGACTGGCAGAAGTGTAAGACAATGAATGTCTGTTTTAAGTCACAAAATTTGTGCTAATTTGTTATGGCAGGATTAGAAACCAATACAACACTCCTTACTGAGAAATTCCTAAGGTAATGGTAATGAGGTAAAATTATAATAATCCTATGTTAGGAGAAATAACATTATTAGAACTGCCAAGCTTATGTACAGTTTCTTTTTTTTTTTTTCCTCAAGGCATTGCAAGCAAGTTTTTACTGGCAAATTGGTCTTTAAGCATAATTACCTTGAAAAGTATCACAGTAAAAATAGTGAAAACTTTGTTGTACAATATTTTCTTTTCTATTTGTATTTACTTTGCATTTGATTCATATTTTTCATCTAAATAAGAATCAAATCTAAGCTTATCTTTAGCAACTTACAGATGATAGCACAGTCTTTTTAAACATTATTTATCAGGGCCTACTTAAGTATTTCACTCACTTTTTTAGGTAATTATAAGACAATACTAACACAGATTTTCAGAAATGGATGCATATTATAGCATATATTTACAACTAGTTTATTACTGACAAAATTTATTTTACAGGGGTACAGAGCAAGTCAATTGTATTTCTCATACTCAAAAGTGTTACTAAGTTCTTACCATGTGCAAGGCCTTGAAAGTACAAGGATGATTAAGATTTTGGTAGGGGGAAGTCCTAGCCCAGCCCACTGCTTTTCCCTGAAACTTACAAATACATCCTGTGCTCAGGTCCAGATGTGTGGACTTGGCCATATGAAACACAATCTCTTAGTAAATAATGGGACTGCCAGTACATTTCTTCCTCTATGGTGTTAAGCATAGGTAAATATTCACTGGAGACAGTCTGATTAAGATGGGCATGTTTTATGGCATTTAACACATATTCTAGTGCTAAATCTGCCCCTAGAAGGGAGCAGGATTCCTCCACTGTGGCACACAAACACAAAAGAGGTGTGCTATACGTGGAACCTCTCCCTGCATCGGCCATAAGTAGAGATCCACTGGTCGTGAGAAACTGATACCCACACGTGAAACTGACTTTACTCTGTTTCTTCCATATGAATGAAATGTTCCTTCCAGTGCTTCTGTTGGTAACCCTGCCACCAGTATTGGAGTGAATTCACATCTATTCAGGTGTGTCTCCTTTTGACCAACAAAGATAAGGTTCTAGCCATTAAATAACTCATAATCTAGTCTAGCAGGTAAGAGAAATATGGACAAAAGAAATCCATTGCATTATAGATAGCATATATATAACACATAAATATACATAGAATGTGAGTAATAGAGAAATCTTATAGGCAGTAAGAGGAAGAATGAAAAGAACTGGTGCTGGCAAAATGGTTAGTAAAGAGTCAGGTGATGAATGGCTTTGCAAATCTGTCAGTGGGCTTGAAGTTTACCCTGTAAACCAATGCTCTCCAAGTGTTAGTAAATTTTATGCTATTTCCAAAATGCATGACTTTTCTGCACGTAAACTGAGCAAAAATCTTTACCCAATGTTCTCTCTATAGTTTATGAATAGTAAAGTTATTTATCTCATTCTAAGAACCATATTCATAGACTCATATCATACACATATATTACACATAAACAGATGCATACATTTTGAGTGGGATTCATGGTGATTGGAGTCTTACTAAAAGCACACTTGATTTTATCATGCTTTGCCCTATTGAACTTTGCAGATACTGCATTTGTTACAAATTGAAGATTTGTGGCAGCCCTGAAATAAAGCCAGTCTATCGGCCTCATTTTTCCAACAGCATGTGCTCACATACCTTTCTGTGTTACATTTTAATTAAGGTATATATATTGTTTTTTTAAGACATAATGTTATCACACACTTAATAGACTACAGTATAGTGTAAACATAACTTTTGTATGCACTTGAAACCAAAAAGTTGTATGACTTGCTTTATTGTAAAATTTATTTTGTTTCAGTGGCCTGTAACTGAACCCACCATATCTCCAAAGTATGCCTGTAACATGTTTTTTTTTTTTGGTGTAAATCACAACACAGATCCTATTAGTATCCTGGTTTTATTTCTACCTTTATCCAGATTTTCACATCATTTAAAAATATTATTATTGTAACGTGTATGTGTGTAGTCATCTTCTTAAAGCTCTGTTATAAATAAAGTTGGAATAAACATACATACTGAAGCCCCAGTTCTTATTCTTCCCATGGACATCATTGCTTCTTGGGCCATCAGGTGAAATAGTAATGAGGATAAAGAAGTGAGAGGTGGGCAACTGAAACGTTTACATTGGCTTTTCTGAGCTAAGAAGGTAAATAATGTCTGTTTTGAGATTAGTGGTGGAGGGAAGAGATGGGGTGACATAAACAGAAAGTCCAGTAACCTATCTAAAAGGAGGAGGAAGCCAAGGGCAGGTGTCCTATGTATGGCACAGTTTTATCAATTGCAGGGAAGAACCTTCCTTAGTGGTGAATGTGAGTTTCATCACATGTAAATCCCTTGACCTCATCACAGTTGTGTGTAAAATGTCACCAATACAATTGAGTACAAACGAAAGGAGCCAGGCCAATATTCAGAATAATGGAAAGAATTTGGAATTTACCAGATCTAAGTGGCCAAATGATTTGAAAATACTAGAGAATCATGGGCGCAGCAGAAGTGAGATGGTAAAGCAGGAAGCCAGTAGCAGATGTGGAAACAACAGCTACTGAGAAGTGGAGATAAGGAGCTCCTAGGAAACGGAGAGATGACGAAAGCACCTGAAGACCAACAAAGCACCACATGCTCCTCATCACAACTTAAAATAGAAGATAGTATCTGGTCAAAGAGAGATTAAGAATAGAAAGATGGATTATAAATTGGGCAATATAGATCTCGTGGCAGAAAATCTTGTATCTGGTTAAGAATATGGGCATTAGGTTCAGAACAATCTGGGTTCAAATCCCTGTTCTTCCACATACAAGTTAGAAGATCACCAGTAACAGTGTTTAGCCTCTCAGAGTCACAGATTTTTTTCCCCTGTAATCTGAAAAATGGTGATATTAATACCATAGATTTCAAATACAGCTGTGTAGACATAATAAGTCAATACACTTAGAGTACTAACCGTAATATCAGGGACATAGCAAATTCTTGACAAATGTTAGAGATGGTGATGATGGTATGATAATGGTGATGATGACTCATGACCATGACAATCATGATGATGACGGTTAGAAGCAATGGCAATAATGGAGGAGGAAAGATTACCTGAGGAAGTAGGAAAAACACAAAATCTTAGAAGATAATTATAGCTAAAACATATTGAATGTTTTCTAGATTCCAGTTACTGTTCTAAGTTTGTGGTGCCCATTCAATATATATGACTCCTTTACAGCCATTATTATTATCTTTATTTTATTAGCAACAAAACTAAGGCACAGGAGCATTTGAATAGTTTAAATTTGCAGCTGGAAAATTATAGTTTTCACACCCAGAGTGTGTTTCCACAATCTATACATTGATGCATGGCAGTGAAATACTTTCATGGAATCCATGCTGAGTGGGAACTTGAAAGAAAAGATTCTGGTAGTTTTCAGAAAGAACACAGATGGATTTTTCAAAACTACCCAGTTCCAATTAAAAGAAATGCATTGAGGAGGCAGATGTGACTCAGTAATTGGGGTCCCATATACCATATGGGAGGTTCAGAGTTCAAGTCCTGGGCCTCCTGATGAAGGTAAGCTGGCCCATGTGTCACTGGGGCCTCAGAGAGGCTTGCACAGGTGGTTAGACAATTTGTAATAAAAATCACTTTTCAAAATTCTGAGGGAGGAAAACCAGCAAGATGGCAGCAGAGTAAAGAGCTCCTAGAGTCAGCTCCTGCTATAGGGAAGTTAATAAACAGCCAGGGCTATCTGGAGCTAGCTGAAGCACCTGTTTAGGGGCTCCAGGAGGCCAGACGAACATCCTGCAACATCCTTGAGGGAATAGAAGGAGGACACTGCCCATCTCCAGAGAAGAATCTTAGTAGAGCATTCCATGCCACAGAGGCCGGGGCCCATCCCCAACTGGAGGCACAAACCACCTCAGGAGCTGTTCTGTGACTGGAATTGAAAGCTCCACTTCCCCAAAACAGGAGAAGAAGAGACGGTTGGGCACCAACTTCAGCTACTGATGAGTAAATTTAGTAGGCTAAAGTATAATCCTGAGAACAGCTAAAGTTTGAAACTGTCCAAGCCAGAAAAGGGCAGTGGCTGCCATCTTAACTCCAGGACTGGAAAAAGGGGAAGTGGGTAGACTGAAAATAACAGTGCTGGTGGAACCAGCTTCTTTCCATCCAGATCAGATTGCAGTTCTAGAATAAGCCCCAACCCCACTTCTGCAGGGAGGAAGTTGGGGGAACCTGCACCAGGATCTCCAGGAAATTACTGACCAATCCATGGAGACCAGTGATCATCCTACTTTGGCAGCACAAGCTGCCCCAGGACCTATTCTGTGGCTGGAACTTGAAGTTCCATTTCCCAAAAACAGGGGAGAAGAAAATGGCTGGCCACTAATTTTAGCTACTGATTGGTGGATTAGCCTGGCTAGAGTATAACCCTGGGAAGAGCTGAAGTTTGAACTTATCCAGGTGGAAAAGAGGCTGGTAGTTGATATTTTTACTCTGCCCCCAGCATGAGGGGAATCTGGGCTGACCAAAAAACCACAGTGACAGTAACAACTGGTTTCCTTCACCCAGATCAGCCTGCAGCCCCACCCTAGGCATCAGCTCCACCTCTGGCAGGGAGGAGGCTGCTGGGCCCTGCACCCACCTATCCAAGTAACTGCAGGTACATTTGGCTGGCACAGACTGAATAATCAAAAGACTATTGGGGCAACCTCGGTCATCTTGGACCCACACTGCATAGACTGCTGCCCACATTTGCAGCACCATTTCTGCCCCAGGCAGGGGAGAAAGGAGATGTGAAGCTTCATCAGTCTCTCTGGGCAACTAGAGTCTAGGCCTGCATGACTGGGATTGTTCCACACAGATGTGAGTCTGTCCCTACCCTGGCAAAGGAGAAAGTTGGGAGACTCTTCATGGGTTCCTAGGGCAATGAGGAGAGCTTGAGCCTCAATAGCTTATAGCACCAACTATGTCCTTGGTTCCTATTGTACAATTAGCAAGGGAGAAATGGCAGAAAGTACTAAATTAAAGAGAAAAACTGCACTCAGAATAAATACTCTAGGAAGCCAGATGCCAAGACACCAATAAAAAATTACAATCCACACCAAGAAACAGGAAGTTATGGCCCAGTTAAAGGAACAAGATATGCCTCTAGATGACATAAAGGAGTTGAGACAACTAATCATACATGTTCAAACAAATCTCCTTAATAAATTCAATGAGATGGATAAAGAGATTAAGGGTATTAAGAGAACATTGCATGAGGAGAAAGAAGAATTTGAAAGCGTACATAGAAAATAGCAGATCTTATGAGAATAAGAGGCACAGTAAATGAAATTTAAAAACATTGGAATTATATAACAGCAGATTTGAAAAGGCAGAAGTAAGGATTGGTAAGCTTGAAGAAATGGCCTCTGAAAGTGAACATACAAAAGAAGAGGTGAAGAAAAGAATGGAAAAAATTAAACAAGATTCAGGGAACTAAATGACAGCAAAAATGTGCAAACATATGTGTTGGGTATCTCAGAAAGAAAAGAGAAATTAAAAGGGGAAGAAGGAATATTTGAAGAATAATGGTAGAAAATTTCTCAGCCTTATTGAAGGACATAAATACTTATGTCCAAGAAGCACAATGTATTTCCATCTGAAAAAATCTGAATAGACCAACCCTGAGACACATATTAATCAGAATGTCAAATGCCAAAGACAGAGAATTCTGAGAACAGCAAGAGAAAAGCAATGCATAACATATACAGGATACCCAATAAGAGTAAGTGCTGATTTCTCACCAGAAACCATGGAGGCAAGAAGACAGGGGTGTGATAAATTTATATACTATAAGAGAAAAACTTCCAGCCAAGAATCTTTTTTTTTAATTGACTTTGTAATAATATTACATTAAAAATATATATGTGAATGGCTACGAGTTTCTAAAAAAGAGTCTGGAGGCTGGCAGAAGGTTTGCCCTCATGCACAACTGAGCAGAGTCAGAGAGACAGATAAAGCAGATACAACCCCCAGATATTGGTTCCTTTGAGGGCTAAAGAGACCCATGGGAGTTATGGTCATGGCCGATGGGGTTAACTACCAGGGCAGATGGCCCCTCTTTGGAAATGGTGTTTATGTGTGATGAATCTGGACTCAGATGGGATCTCCCTTCATAAGACTTTCATGCTAATGTGCTGGAGGTGCAGTTAATGTTGGGGTTTAAGATATATTTAGGGGATTTGAATCTCTGGACTGACAATGTGATAGCCAGATCCTGAGCCTCAACAGACTCCAGCACCTACAATCTGATTTATTGGACTTACCACACTCAGCTAAGATGGAGGTGAAGAAGGACAACTACCACACCATGGAGCCTAGAGTGATTACAACTGAAAATGGGAGGATTGCATCCAGCATCCAGGTGGAATCTGAGCCTCCTCTTGACATAAAGGTGCAATGGACACAACCAATCCAGTGTCCACATAGAAGAGGTGGCATTGGATTGGGAAAAGTGGACATAATGGACAAAGGGTATGGGGAAAGGCAGGAAGAGATGAGAGGTGGAGGCGTCTTCGGGACATGGAGCTGCCCTGGATGGTGCTTCAGAGGTAATCACCGGACATTGTAAATCCTCACAGGGCCTACATGATGGAATAGAGGAGAGTATGGGCCATGATGTGAACCAATGTATATGAGGTGCAGAGGTGCCCAAAGATGTACTTACCAAATCCAATGGATGTGTCATGATGATGGGAACGAGTGTTGTTGGGGGGGGGAGAGGGGGGGTGGGAGGGTGGGGTTGAATGGGACCTCACATATATATTTTTAATGTAATATTATTACAAAGTCAATAAAAAATAAAAAAATTTAAAAAAAAATCTTAAAAAAAAATATATATATATATGTGAGGTCCCATTCAGCCCCACCCCCCACCCCCCCTCTCCCCACCCAACAACACTCGTTCCCATCATCATGACACATCCATTGGATTTGGTAAGTACATCTTTGGGCACCTCTGCACCTCATAGTCAATGGTCCACATCATGGCCCATACTCTCCTCCATTCCATCCAGTGGGCCCTGTGAGGATTTACAATGTCCAGTGATTACCTCTGAAGCACCATCCAGGGCAGCTCCATGTCCCAAAGACGCCTCCACCTCTCATCTCTTCCTGCCTTTCCCCATACCCATCGTCCACCATGTCCACTTTTCCCAATCCAATGCCACCTCTTCTATGTGGACATTGGATTGGTTGTGTCCATTGCACCTCTATGTCAAGAGGAGGCTCAGATTCCACATGGATGCTGGATGCAATCCTCCCATTTTCAGTTGTAATCACTCTAGGCTCCATGGTGTGGTGGTTGTCCTTCTTCAACTCCATCTTAGCTGAGTGTGGTAAGTCCAATAGATCAGATTGTAGGTGCTGGAGTCTGTTGAGGCTCAGGACCTGGCTATCACATTGTCAGTCCAGAGATTCAAATCCCCTAAATATATCTTAAACCCCAACATTAACTGCACCTCCAGCACATTAGCATGAAAGTCTTATGAAGGGAGATCCCATCTGAGTCCAGATTCATCACACATAAACACCATTTCCAAAGAGGGGCCATCTGCCCTGGTAGTTGACCCCATTGGCCATGACCATAACTCCCATGGGTCTCTTTAGCCCTCACAGGAACCAATATCTGGGGGTTGTATCTGCTTTATCTGTCTCTCTGACTCTGCTCAGTTGTGCATGAGGGCAATCCTTCTGCCAGCCTCCAGACTCTTTTTTAGAAACTCCTAGCCATATAAACTCATTTCTCCTTTCCATTTCCCCCTTACTTTAGGTCAAACAGCATTTTAAAGTCATGGTATTTTATGTAGACATGGATATTCTGCCGATCCGCATTGAACCTTCCGTATAAGGTCATTTTCCAGTTGCATCGTCAGTTGGTAGTTGATAGTGGTCCCTCGTTGCCAGGGAGGCTCATCCCCGGGTGTCATGTCCCACGCTGGGGGGAAGGCATTGCATTTACATGCTGAGTTTGGCTTCGAGACTGGCCACATTTGAGTAACATGAAGGCTGACAGGAGGGAATTCCCAGGCACAATGTTGCTCTAGGCCTTGTTCTTATTTTAGGTTTATCAGCTCACAAGTATAGTCATTAGCATCAGGGGCTCACTGTTGAACCCTCACTCCCTCCCGGTCCCCGCCACTGTACCTGGGAGACTGTCGCTGCTCCCCTAGGGACCACGACAGAGCACAACACTGGCCAGGAACCCAGTACCCCCCCCTACTGTGGTTTTTAATTGTTGCCACTATGAGGATATCCATACATTACCATGCACCCTGGACATATGTTCTGTACAGCTCCCTGTCAGCCATATATCACCTGTCATTGGTATCCCATACCAGTATCCCTCCATTGCCATTGTTGAAACACTCTGTGATCCAGAACTCCCCGAAATTTGAAGCCCAGTATAATGTCATGGTCCCTTACTAGGGAATGGCATATAGCGATGGGTTTAAAGGATAGATAGAGAACTTGGATAAAGTTAGATAAAGAACTTAGATAAAGAATGTTGACTTGAAAATATTCCACATCCTATCTTTTTCTTCCCCCCCCCCCCCCAATTATTCAGCTTTTCTTCACAGGAGTCCTAGACCACAGCAATGTATATATATAATATACAGCACTCCCACACATCCACCAGAAAACCTTTTCCCTTCCACAGTGATACTCTTACGCCCTATTCATATCATATTTACTTAAAGTGATGTACAGAGTCTGAGACATTAGCTTTCTAACAAGGTGACATCTGTGCTTACATTGTGGTGCATACTTTAGGATACACAGTTCTTTACATTTTTAGTTATCCTATGTTTTACATTTTGGTTTACATTATCAGTCTGTCATCTCCTATATGTTATGGTGTAATATTACATGTTTTATATCCATCCTTGTGTACTCTCAAGAAACTCCTCTCTTACCCCCCATTTACCTTGGTTCCACACATTTAACGTCCATTTTCCCTTCCACCTTGGTGCCCACAGTGACAGCCAACCTCCGTTTCCTGAGGAGCCACTTCCAGAGATAGATGGAATAGTGTTCAGGGCCTAACTTGCTCAACTGCCCCAATGCCCTGGGAGCCACCCTTTCTCTCGAGGGATACAGTTCCCTCTATTTGATGGCATTAGTCCTCCCCAGGATGTGGGTCCACCCCCACTCTCACTACTTGGGTTTCTACCCCATGGTGTCACCCACTCTGGCAGAATGAGCATTTAGACATTCCCCAGGAGCCCGTCCTGCATCAGACCCTCCCCTCCGAGCATTCTAAACAGGTAACCCTCTTTATTATATTTTGATATGATTTTCCCGGCATTTTACTCTCCACCAACAGCTGACCCTCTCCTGTGTTCGTATGCTACTCCTCCCTCCCTCCACTTTTGGGCAACGTTACCCATCCGTCCCTCCCCAGCCACCCTCAAACCCGCAAAGCCCCAAGCAAAGGCAACCCCTTGCCCCCCTTTTATCTCTTCTTTGTGTTCATACTTACCACCATCTCGTCTTAAATTCCACCCCTGCAGACATCGGCTCGTATCCTTCCTCCACCCTCCGATTTCCTGCAAGCCTATCGTTCAGTCTCTTGCTATCTAGGGCAGCTTGTTTATTTCATATCATTGAGGTCATGTAGTATTTGTCCTTCAATGTCTGGGTTGCTTCACTCAACATAAGGTTCTCAAGATTCATCCATGTTATCACATGTATTTGTAGTGTGTTTGTTCTTACAGCCGAGTAGTATTCCATTGTGTGTATATACCACATTTTATTGATCCACTCGTCTGTTGATGGGCATTTGGGTTGATTCCAACTTTTGGCAATAGTGAACAATGCTGCTATGAACATTGGTGTACATATATCGGTTTGTGTCCTTGTTTTCAGTTCTGCTGGGTATATACCCAGCAGTGGTATTGCTGGGTCATATGGCAAATCTATGGCTAGTTTTTTGAGAAACCGCCATACTGTTCTCCAGAATGGTTGGATCCTTCTGCATTCCCACCAGCAGTGGATGAGTGTTCCCCTTCCTTCACATCCTCTCCAGCACTTGTATTCTTCTGTTTTTTTCATAGCTGCCAATCTTATGGGTGTAAGATGGTATCTCATTGTAGTTTTGATTTGCATTTCCCTGATAGCTAGAGATTTGGAACATTTTTTCATGTGCTTTCTTGCCATTTGTATTTCTTCTTCGGAGAAGTGTCTGTTTAAGTCTTTTTCCCATTTTTTAAATGGGTTGTTTATCTTTTTATTTTCAAGATATAGGAGTTCTTTGTATATGCAAGTTATAAGTTTCTTATCAGATATATGATTGCCAAATATTTTCTCCCACTGTGTGGGCTCCCTTTTTACTTTCTTGACAAACTCCTTTGAGGTGCAGAAGGCTTTAATTTTGAGGAAGTCCCATTTATCTATTAGTTCTTTTGCTGCTCGTGCTTTTGGTGAGATATTCATAAATCCATTTCCTATTACAAGGTCCTGTAGATGTTTCCCTACACTGCTTTCTAAGGTTTTTATGGTCTTGACTCTTATATTTAGGTCTTTGATCCATCTTGAGTTGATCTTTGTATAAGGTGTGAGATGGTAATCCTCTTTCATTCTTCTACATATGGCTATCCAGTTCTCCAGACACCATTTGTTGAATAGGCCATTCTCTCCCAGTTGAGAGGGATTGGTGGCTTTATCGAATATTATGTGGTTGTATATGTGAGGTTCTATATCAGAGCTTTCAATTCGATTCCATTGGTCTTTATGTCTCTCCTTATGCCAATACCATGCTCTTTTCACCACCGTAGCTTTATAGTATGTTTTGAAGTCAGGTAGTGTGATTCCTCCAATTTTGTTTTTCTTTTTCAGTATGTCTTTGGCTATTCGGGGTCTCTTTCCTTTCCAAATAAATTTCATAGTTAGTTTTTCTAGTTCCTTAAAGAAGGCTGCGCTGATTTTTATTGGGATTGCATTGAATGTGTAGATCAGTTTTGGTAGGATAGACATCTTAATAATGTTCAGTCTTCCTATCCATGAACAAGGAATAGTCTTCCATTTATTTCGGTCTTCTTTGATTTCCTTGAACAATCTTGTATAGTTCTCGGCGTATAAGTTCTTTACCTCTTTAGTTAAATTTATTCCTAAGTATTTGATTTTTTTATTTACTATTGTGAATGGTATTTGTTTCTTGATTTCCTCCTGATCTTGCTCATTATTGGTGTACAGAAATGCTACTGATTTTTGCGCATTGATCTTATAACCTGTGACTTTACTAAACTCATTTATGAGTTCTAGAATCTTCGTTGTAGATCTCTCAGGGTTTTCTATGTATAGGATCATGTCATCTGCAAATAATGAAATTTTGACTTCTTCCTTTCCAATTTGAATGCCTTTTATTTCCAGTTCTTGCCTCAGTGCTCGAGCAAGTACTTCTAAGACAATGTTAAATAGGAGCGGAGACAGTGGGCATCCTTGTCTTGTTCCTGAGTTTAGAGGGAAGGAGTCTAGGATTTCTCCATTGTAAACATTATTGGCTTTAGGTTTTTCATATATACTCTTTATCATGTTCAAAAAATTCCCTTGTATTCCAATCTTTTGGAGTGTTTTTATCAAGAAAGGGTGCTGTATTTTGTCAAATGCTTTTTCTGCATCAATAGATATAATCATGTGATTTTTTTCCTTCAATCTGTTTATATGGTGTATTACGTTGATTGATTTTCTTATGTTGAACCATCCTTGCATACCTGGGATGAATCCCACTTGGTCGTGGTGTATAATACGTTTAATGTGTTGTTGAATACGATTAGCAAGTATTTTGTTAAGTATTTTTGCGTCTAGGTTCATTAGAGAAATTGGTCTGTAATTTTCCTTTCTTGTGATGTCTTTGTTTGGCTTTGGTACTAGGGTAATGTTGGCATCATAGAAGGAGTTGGGTAATGTTCTATCTGTTTCGATGTTTTGGAATAGTTTCAGTAGGATTGGTGTCAGTTCTTTCCGGAATGTTTTGTAGAATTCACCTGTGAAGCCATCTGGCCCTGGGCTCTTCTTAGTTGGGAGATTTTTAATAACTGATTCTATCTCTCTGCTTGTGATTGGTTTGTTAAGATCATCAATTTCTTCTTTTGTCAATATGGGCTGCTTATGTGTTTCGAGGAATTTGTCCATTTCCTCTAGATTGTCATTTTTGTTGGAATATAGTTTTTCAAAATATCCTCTTATGATAGTCTTTATTTCTGTGGGGTCAGTAGTGATATTGCCTTTCTCATTTCTTATTTTGTGTATTTGCATCTTCTCTCTTTTTTTCTTTGTTAGTGTTGCTAAAGGTTTGTCAATTTTGTTAATCTTCTCAAAAAACCAGCTCTTGGTCTTGTTTATCTGTTCAAGTGCTTTCTTATTTTCTATTTCATTTAGTTCTGCTCTTATCTTTGTTATTTCCTTCCTTCGTCTTCCTGTTGGGTTACTTTGTTGTTGTTTTTCTAATTCCTTCAAATGTGCAGTTAGTTCTTCAAATTTGCTCTTTCTTCTTTTTTGATATATGAATTTATGGCTATAAACTTCCCTCTCAGTACTGCTTTTGCTGCATCCCATAAATTTTGGTAAGTTGTGTTATCATTATCATTTGTTTCAAGGTAGTCATTGATTTCTTTTGAGATTTCCTCTTTGATCCACTGTTTTTCTAAGAGTGTGCTGTTTAATTTCCAAATCGTGGTGTGAAATCTGGGCTTCTGTCCCTTGCAAATCTCCAGCTTGACTCCACTGTGGTCAGAGATAATGTTTTGTATGATTTCAATCTTTCTGAATTCGTTCAGCCTTTCTTTGTGGCCTAGCATATGATCTATCTTGGAGAATGATCCATGTGCGCTTGAGAAAAATGTATATCCTGTTGTGTTTGGGTGTAGCGATCTATATATGTCTATTAGATCCAGCTCCTCTAATATACTATTCAGATGTTTTGTTTCTTTGTTGATTCTCTTTTGAGATGTTCTGTCCAGAGTTGATAGTGGTGTATTAAAATCCCCCACTATAATTGTAGATGTATCTTTTCTTTCACTTAGTTTTTCCAGCGTTTGCCTGACGTATTTAGAGGCACCCTTGTTAGGGGCATAGATATTTATGATTGTTCGATCTTCTTGACAGATTTTCCTTTTCACTAAAATGTAGTATCCTTCTTTGTCTCTCACAATTGTTTCACATTTAAAGTCTATTTTGTCTGATATTAATATAGCTACTCCTGCCTTTTTTTGGTTATTGTTAGCTTGTATGATTGTTTTCCAGCCATTCACTTTCAATCTCCATGCGTCTCTGGGTCTAAGATGTGTCTCTTGTAGACAGCATATGGATGGGTCATATTTCCTTATCCAATGTCCCAGTCTGAATCTTTTGATAGGTGAGTTTAATCCATTGACATTCAGTGTTATTACTATCAAGGAATTATTTGTGTTAGCCATATTTTGATTGGATTTGTGTTTGTCATATTTTGTTTGTATATTTTTTTTGGTCTTTTTTGTTGTTGTTGTTGGTCTTATACTCTCCTCCAACTTTGCCTTTCCTGTTTTTTCCTTTCTTCCTGCAGAACTCCCTTTAAAATTTCTTGAAGGGGAGGTTTCTTGTTGGTATACTCTTTCAGTTTCTGTTTGTCTGCGAATATTTTGAACTCTCCATCATGTTTGAATGCTAGTTTAGCTGGATAGAGTATTCTTGGTTGGAAATTTTTTTCCTTTAGTACCTTGACTATATCATACCACTGTCTTCTTGCCTCCATGGTTTCAGAAGAGAAATCAGCACTTAATCTAATTGAGCTTCCCTTGTATGTGATGGTTTTCTTTTCTCTTGCTGCTTTTAGGATTTTCTCTTTGTCTTGAGCATTGGATAATTTGACAAGTATATGTCTTGGGGTGGGCCTGTTGGGGTTTATGACTTGTGGAGTGTGCTGTGCTTCTTGGATATGTACATCTGTCTCTTTCAGTAGATTTGGGAAGTTTTCAGCCATTATTTCCTGCAACACTCCTTCTGACCCCTTTCCCTTCTCTTCACCTTCTGGAATGCCTATAATACGTATGTTTGAGCGTTTTGCATTATCATTCAGGTCCATAAATCCTAATTGGATTTTTTCTATCTTCTTATTGACTCCTTCTACTATCTGTTTGATTTCTGATGTACTGTCTTCCACATCACTAATTCTCTGCTCTGTCTCTTCTAGTCTGCTGATATTTGCTGCAAGTGTATTTTTGATTTCTTGAACTGTGGTGTTCATTCCCATCATATCTGTTATGTTTTTGCGTATGTCTGCAATTTCCCCTCCAAGTGATGTCTTCATGTTGTTAACCTCTTTCATTACTGCATCAAATTTGTCGGTGATAAATGTTCTGAGATCTTTCATTGCTTGTGCCAAGTTTTACTCCCCTTCGTGATTATTGGTTTGTTGATTGGATTCAGCCATGTTTTCCTGATTATTGGTTTGGTTTGTAGATTTTTGTTGCTTTCTGGTCATCTCTTTATTTTGATGAATTTAATCAGTTCCTTAGCTTATTTGTCTGCTTTGGGGGTTAATTAGTTGTTATTTTTGCATAGGTGTTATATCTTCTCTTTGTCACTTTTTTCTTCTTATTCTAGTTACTTGTTGTTGGTTAAGTTCACTTTAGAGGAAAGTATTAGTGTTGGGGAAAGGCAATTGTGTAAGCAAGGGAAAAGTGTAAAGTAGTATTGGTGATGTATGTTAACAAAGCAAGAATATGAGATCTGGGAGGATGGAGGTTAGATTCATGTAGATTGTATAGAGTTATAGCTGTAGGTAGAGTACCTTTTATGAAGTAGATGACTGAATATGGGAGGAATATGGTATGAACTACAAAGCTATTGTTTTCATGAGAGAGGGAAAAAGAAAAGAAAGGTAGGAGTTTCAAGAGTGGATAACAGACAGAAAACAGAACAAAGGTATTAGAAATTAAGAGTTAGACACTTTGTGGATCAAAGAACGGGAGGTGGGGGGTGGAATATAGGAGAGACAGTAGATGATAGTGGATAACAAGATGCAGGGAAAGGGGGATAGTGTAGGTAGCCTAAATCAGTTCACACAGAAATGAGGCAGTGGAGGATGGGAAAACCCAGCAAATGTGAGGTGTTCCCTGTATCACCTATTGTATACTTGAATTAAAATAAAATAAGTAGAAGATGAGGGACAAGAGGGAAAGAGAAAACCGAAAAAAAAACTAATTATAATAAAGAAAAAAAAGAAAGACAAGAAGAAAGGAAGAAAGAAAAAGCGGATGGGCAAACGGTGGGGAACGGATAGGGGGAGGAGAGATACAGGTATACACGTGTCACAATTGCAACACTATCTAAAACAACAACTTCCCCCCGCTTTGCCCTAAAAACCCCGTCTGTCTGCCCAAATGGGTATGCAAGCACCTCCCTTCCCACAAACCCCCAATAGGCTGCCCAGGGCCCACGAACTCCCCAGTACTGCAGATGCTCCCCCAAAAAAAAAAAAAAATTAAGTAAAATAAATTAAAAAAAACAAACAAAAAAAAACAACACAAAGAACAGAAACCCCTCCGCAGGCCCGGCTCCGCCCGCCGCGGAGGCCTGGACCGGCTCTGCCCGGCTCCTTACGCCGCCGTGGCCTGGCCTGGCTTCGCCCGGCTCCGCTCGCTACAGCGGCCCAGCCGGCTACCGCATCCACCTCCCGCCGCCGCGGTCTGAACCGGCTCTGCCCGGCTCCTTACGCCGCCGCGGCCTGGCCTGGCTCCGCCTGGCTCCGCTCGCTACAGCGGCCCAGCCCAGCCCCGGCGTCCGCCTTTCGCCGCAGCGGCCTGGACCGGCCCCACCCGGCTCTGTACGCCGCCACGGCCTGACCCGGCTCCGCCTGGCTCCGCTCGCTACAGCGGCCCAGCCGGCTCCCGCGTCCACCTCTCACCGCCGCGGCCTGGACCGGCCCCGCCCGGCTCCGTACGCCGCCGCGGCCTAACCCGGCTCTGCCCGGCTCCACTCACTACAGTGGCCCGGCCCAGCTCCGGCGTCCGCCTCCCGCCGCCGCGGCCTGCACAGGCCCCGCCCGGCTCCGTACGCCGCCGCGGCCCAGCCCAGCTACGCCCGGCTCCGCTCGCTACAGCGGCCCGGCCCGGCTCCGGCGTCCGCCTCTCGCCGCCGCGGCCTGCACCGGCCCCGCCCGGCTCCGTACGCCGCCGCGGCCCGGCCCGGCTACGCCCGGCTCCGTCTCGCCAAGAATCTTATATCCAGCAAGACTGTCTTTCAAAAATGATGGCAAGTTTAAAATATTCACAGATAAACAGAAACTGAGAGCATTTCTAAGCAAGAGACCAGATTTTCAGGAAATTCTAAAGTATGTGCTAGAGCCTGAAAAGAAAAGAAATGAGAGAGAGAGAGACCTAGAAGAGAGTGTAGAAATAAAGATTATATCAATAAAAGGAACTAAAAATGTCAAAAGAGTGGTGAAATAAAATATGACAGAACTCAAATAGTCAGGAATAAACTTAACCAACCATGTAAAGTACTTGTGTTCAGAAAACTGCAACTCAATGTTAAAAGAAATAAAAAAGTCTTAAATAACTGGAAGAATATTCCATGCTCATGGATTGGAAGACTAAATATCATTAACATGTCAATTCTACTCAAATTGATATACAGGATCAATGCAATCCCAATAAAAATTCTGCCAGCATATTTTTTTTAATTGAAAACATGATTATCAAATTTATTTGGAAGGGTAAGTGGTCCTGAATAGCCAGAAACATCTTAAAAATGAAAAGCAAGCTATCCTCTCTAGACTTTCAATTGTATTGCCTACCTACAGTGGCAAAAACAGCATGGTACTGACATAAAGACAGATTCATAGACCAATGGAACCAAATTAATGGTGCAGAAACAGAACCTCACATGTATGGTCAAGTGATTTTTGACTAGCCTCTCAAACCCACACAGCTCAGGCAGAATAGTAATTCAACAAATGGTGCTGAAAGAACTGGATATCTATTGCTGAAAGAAGGGAAGAGAACTCCTATCTCACACCTTATCCAAAAAATCAACTCAAAATGGATCAAAAACCTAAGAATAAAAGCAATAGCCATAAAGCTTCTAGAAGAAATTGTAAGAAAATAGCTTCAAGATCTGGTGGTAGGTGGTGGATTCTGAAAGGAGATAAGAGGAGGACTGAGATGGACTACGGATGTTTAATGTATGCAGCCATTTTAATTAATTTTACTGTAAAAGCATGGAAATGTTTAGAGTGGATGGTAACATGTAGTAACAGCTAGCTTATAAATGGGCATGTGGCTGAAAATGGTAGTCTTGATTTGTAAATACCAATTAACAGAATACTAGGGAATATTCTAGGAACAGACTAGCATAGTAAAGAGGTGGATGAGAATTGTGGTTGATGGTACAGATGCAAGAGTGCCCTTTTTTAGCTAGAGCAAATGTGTATCATTATTGCAGGGTCGTGGGAATGTGGAGAAGCATGGGAAAGATACAACTGGAGTGACCTATGGACTGCGGTTAGCAGTAATAACATAATATTCTTGCATCTATGCCAAAGATGTACCATATTGATAATGGGGCAGTATGGAAAATGTGTGCCAAATATAGACTATAGACGTGGTAACAATCAGATGGTATTATATTATTTGTAACAAATATTCCACCACAGTGTGGTGTGTTGATAGAGGGATGTTGTTTAGGAATTCTGTATATGTGCATTACGGTTTTATAAGTTTAGAACTTCTGTCATAAAAAAACATATTTAAAAAATAATAATAGGATAGGTTGGGGAGAAAATACACCAAATATAAGATAAGAACTATGATTAGTAGTAAGGTTTGGACAATATTCTTTTGTAAATTCTAACAAATATCTCACAACAATGCAAGATGTTGGTGGAAGGTTGATGTATGGGACCCTTGTATGATGTTTTGCATGTTTGCTTTGTAAGTTCACAACTTTTAGTATACACTTATTGTTTATGTATGTTCATATGTAAATGATAGAAAGATAATAATAATAAAAAGGGAGGTTGGGGGAAAATACTTTGCTCTTCGATCATTTGTTAAAAAGGTTTAACAACAATGCAAGGTGTTAGTGGTAGGGTGAGGTGCGTGAGTCCTATATGATGTTATAAATGTTTGTTTTGTAAGTTCACAACTATTACTGTACACTTATTGTTTATGTATGTTTATGTATGAGTGATATACTTCAATAAATTAAAAAAGAAGTCTGAGGTGATAATAGATTTCAAGTTAATAGCATCCAATTATTACAAGGGAAGGGGCCATCATGAACTTAGGTGATATTCAGCTGTTCTGACATCACTCTGTTGAAAATAAAATATAAATAGTCTATGCAAACTATGTGAGATAATATATATATGTTGGGAAAAACAATAAATGTTATCCTGAGGATGAAGTCAGAGATCACCTTGAACAAGTTTGTGAGTTTTCTGTGTTTGGCAAACCCAGTTCTACTATTCTGTTACTTCCCCCCAAATGATTCATTCATGAATTTAAGATTTATATTCCAAATAGAGAGCTAAGAACAAATAATCGCACTTGAATTGTAAAACTGCAAATGTGACATTCTCAGAAAGATAAGCCATATAGTGCTCTAGGTTATAGAAGGGAATTTGATTTCTTCACAGAGATAACAGCTGAAATATAAATACTTGATTATAAACAGATGAAGAAAAGGAAAAATAAAGAAAGAAAGAGCATCTCTGGGCAGAGGATCAGAATATGTAAAGCTATTTTGAAGGTTATGAGCAAAGCACCTGTGGGTATAATCAAGACAGCTGACAGACAGAGGCCTGGAACTGGCCAATTGAAACCTTGTTGCAAGAATCAATATCCTGCCAACAAAAGAGATATGAGTAGCTGATTTCATAAAGAAGATGTTGTAAGGAATATCCATTTAGCCTTCTGAGCTTTCTTGATGCATTTTGTGACCTTGACAACTCCATTTAACTTTTTGTCAACTGTCTTCCTCTCACTCACTGCAAAAGTGTGCTGCATATCACAAACAGCAAAAATTGCAAGGAAGGGTAATGTGATTGAAACTGCTCATTGTGGGAAACAAAGGCATGCTGTTTCCACCGTAGCAAGTCACTTTCTGACCACTGGGTCATGCTGTCCTCCCTGGAGATGTACGTGCAGGTGGCTAATCTCTCTGGGAAACATAATATTCCAGCAGAACCCAGACTTGATATCTCAAGTAACCTGGGCAACAAGATTTATGAGTATACTTGTTTCAATAACATAATAGAACATCTTAGGCTTTAGTTACTCTCTTATCCACTGTGCACTGTGTTTTCATTAACGAAGTTATGGGAATAGTTAGCTAGGATAGTTGCTGGTTCTCACGGTTGCTTGGGGTATATAAAGAAGCCCCTGATATTAATAAACTTGTCCGGTGAGCTTGAGAAATCAATGCTCTCAGAAACCCTGATCCCAATCTCTCTTTGTCTTTCATTCCCGATACCCTTCGGGTCCGTCACTCTGACAGCTCACATATGAACTTGCTAAGGACCATAGAAAAAATGGCATATCACCAGAATTCCAGAATTTGTGGCCATCTTGCAGTTTCTTACCAGAATAATGATCAACCTTCCCCTTAGCTCTGAATACTTGTAAGTGATATGAGAAGGTTGAAATTGGGCCCAGGGGCACAGCAAACATTAATCTGATTCAGGCTCAACAGTAAAGAAGAAAGTTTACACTGGTGATCCTTCTAATTATCACCAGACAGGTTACCTTGGTGAACATCTTTCTCATATTGAAACCCATGTCATCACTAGGCCAAGATGCATTCAGAGATTCATGTGTTTCTCCAGACTTTATTTCTGTCATAACATTAACAGGGTCAAACCTGACCACCAATACCTGGTCAGAAAGCATTAGCTTCCTCTTATCTCACTGGACAGTGTCAACAACAACTTTTGGGGACAATCAGCAATGGCAGACATAAGGACTTGTCAGTTGGATTTTTAGCAGCAGAATGCAATCCAGAGCTTCAGTGTAGTTTCATCAGCAATTCTGTGAATACAGTGATTACCACTTCTTGAACTAAAGCATGTAAATGTATGGATCCATCACGTTGTTACTCTGCCTTCCAGGAATTGATTCAAATGCTACTGTGTCTGGGTTTCAGCCAATTTTTAGAGTATACATGCTGGTTTATTTTTAAATGCCTTCATATTTCTTTGGTTTGCAGGATTACTTGGTATAACCTGGTTGTTCCACACACACTGTGAAAGAACTGCTATGGTCACAAGTCAATCCATTTAACAAGACACCAACTTCAATTTAACCAAGGCCAGCAGCAACACCTGAGAAAGCACAATCTGTTTGAAAGGTGACTGTTATCATATTTTTGTTCAAAGGATTTACTAAAGGGGATATGGCTCACGTTCAGCCTCCAGTCTACACGTCTGTAGTGTGAGACTGAAGAAATAGGATCCAAATTAAAGGTAAGCAGAGAGATAGCTCCTCTAATATAAATGGACTTAGGAAGGACTGGAGGTATGCTAATGTACGTAGCCTCATCTCTTAATGTCAGGAAGAAGAAGGAGCTAATCTTCATAGCTAATGGCTACCATTTTCTCTATTAAATAGAGAGTGACATTGCTTTCTGAGAAGGGGAAGAGTGGCAGGAAGGTTTAAGGAAGAAAGAAAAAGATTTTTAATAGTAAATAGTGAGTTGAGCATAGCAACTCTAGCATATAAACTGATGATCATTTGTTTATAGTGAAATGATTATTTCCTGATAAATTGTTGTTTGTTTATTTTTCCCCCTAGGAGTAAAGAGTTCTCAGATGCAGACAGGGAGAAAGCAAACATTGTAGCATTACCAGAGTCAAGCCTTTGCCATAGAAGAGCTGGGAAAGGATATTGAAAGATAATATAATGTGAACATGAAGGAGGCTGTACTTTTAGCCTTTCAATGCCCTTACCCAGTTTTATTATACATTTTTAAATGCTCATCACCTCCTGATATATTTGTGTTTATTTTTCCACCTGCTTTCCTTGGAATATTAGCCCCATGAGAGCAGAGATGTCATCAGTTTCACTCTATGGTGCATACTTAGCCTCTAAAACAAGGCTTAGCACATAGTGGAGCACGATTGATATTTATGGAAGTAATGAATGAATAAACTTGTTGATCTCCCATGAATGCCTTGTCTATGTAGGTGATGTCTGAATCTGATATAATTGTGCTAATCTACCTTTAAATATATTTTTAGATAAAAATTAATATAAATAGAAGGCATAATTTTGTGTTCTACACAGTACTGTGTCTACTTTATAGACCACCAGTCTAGAGAAAGGCTGAGGACTCTCTCTTACCTACCTACTGATTTTTCTTACAATTCTGACTTTAAAAAGCATTCCTCCCACCCTATGATTGATATTAGATATGACTACCCTTTCATAAATTTTGCTTACAACTATAGGGTGGGTATAGTTCAAACAATTACCATATCAGGATCTAGCATCATAATTCCAAAATGCATACAAGTCACATATATAGAGTTATTGAGGGATTTTTTCCTCTCTTAAATACCCCATGCTTTCCCTGCTATTAATAACCTTTCAACAACATATATTGCTCTTGAAACTTTTTCCCTATGGTATCAATAGCTGATTTAATTGTTTGCATGGAAGCAAATTTAAAACCTTAAACTCCAATAACGTAACTCTGAAAATAGATTGCAAGTATCTATCAGTTCAAAGGGAAGGCACTAATGGCCTAGAAACTCAATTATCATACAATTAGCCAGATTTCTTTATCTCTACCTAGAATTAGCCTGAGTACTAAAAACAAATAGACAAATTTTAAGAATCTTCTATAGCCAAGAAAACCACTGAATCGGAGGCACACAGAATATCCGAGATGGACAGCCCATATTGATCACCTAGATCAAATGTGGAAACTGAGGCCCAGAAAGAAGTGACTTAAAATAAAGTTTCATATTTAATTAACAGAGAAGAGATTAGAACTTTGGTCTCCACTACAGAGTCTTTTGCACGTTTTCATAGTCTCCTTGTGACACCATGTCTTAAAATTTGTCTCAAAAAATTAAATATGAATCTAAAGAATTTCTGGGAAGAAAATTCAGTGCTAGATGATCAGAGCAACACAAAGTAGATATTGGTCCAAGTAAAATAAAAATCAATATTAGTGTAAATTCATATTTTAAATATTCTACGAACAAATAATTACGCTGCATTGCAATCACTAATATACATTGTAAAAAAAGTAATACTTGCATTTCTATATTATAATCATACCTTTAGTTTTATTTGAATCATAAAAGTGTGATATTCATGAAACAGAATATTATTTGTAAGGGACTTTTCTTTAGACATTTTAGTAGAATCAATTTAATTAATTTTCATGATTAGTTTAATGTGTAATGGTTTCTTAATGGATAACTTAAAATAATTGTTTAACTTAACTGAAATTCTGTGATAATGAACAATGGATATGCAATGTATTGTTAGACAAGTAGGTGATTATTTCAGGGAAGATGTAATAATAACAGACAAAAGAATGAGGAGGTTCATTTAAATATCCATGTCCCATCTAAACCCATTTTTCAAAAAGCACTTTTTCCTTCTTCTTACTTTCCCAGCTGCCCTGAGCTTTAGTACTATCCCTAAATAGCTCCTGTATGATGAATAAATGCAGCAGATGTATTTTTTCATTATTAATTTACAAGAGCATTAGCAACTTCCTGAGTTAAACCTTGCCTTAGTTTGCTAGGTTATATCAATTACTGCACAATGGATTCACTTATACAATGGGAATTTATTAGCTCACGGGAATTTAAAGATAGGAGAAGTCCAAAATCAAGACATCAGCCAGACGATGCTTTCTCCCCACAGTCTGTAATATTCTTTTGCTTGCTGCCAGTGGTCACCGGGGTTCCTTGACTTCTATTCCTGCCTTGCATCACGTAGGGCAAGGTCCTCCTCTTTTTCTTCTGGGTACCATTGACTTCTGGCTTCAGACTTCTCCCTGTTGCTTTCGGTTATCTGCATTACTCATTCTTTTGGGGCATATGATAATTTAAAATAACATCTCAAAATACCCTATTCACAATGGGTTCATATTCACAGGAATATGGATTAAGATTAAGAACATATCTAAACTGTGGTAGATAATCCAATCTCCCATACACATTAATGTGGTGCTTTAATTTTTAAAGAGGATCTAGAAAGATGGTTTAACCAAAGGAAATATGTGTATGTTGGCAGAATTTTGTATTCTGTGTCAGGTTGTTGCGAGAATGAAAAGAACTGAGATTAATGATCATTCATTGTATATGAAAGACAATCTACAAGGTATTATATAATATTTCATTTCAACTTCATGCCAATTCCGTGGGGTAGTTGGCATTATCCTATTTTACAGGTGAGGGTATTCAGGCTTATTTGCAAAAGGCCATGGCCTAAGAAGTAGCACTGTGATGATCTATTTGAACCCAAGCTAGATGCTTTCCCCTCTACGAAAACACTTCATTTAAAGCTTATTTTTGAACTATGCATAACAGAAATCATGAGTGACTAGTAGTTACGGGAATTTTGTTCAATGTAAGTAGGAGTGTCGGGAAGCAGCCTCTGGATAACTGTTTTGTTTTTTATTTTATTTATGATTAAAAGCCTTTTATACTCACTGTAAAAGACTTGGAAAACAGAAAATACAGCTGATACAAAAGTGTTCTTTTTCAGTGTTCCTATGATAGAAGGCCAATACTGGCCACAGACTAAAATCCTGGGGGTCATTCTTGTTTTCTCCTGCATCCTCAGGCTCATAATCCAATACAAGTTCTAGGGCATGAAAGGGACATTTTGAATCTGTCTGATTTTTCTCTGCTTTCACCATTCTCCAAGCCAATTCTAATCAAATGGTCTCACAGATGTCAATCCTGTCTCCTCCAGTTCCATTTCCTCACAGCAGCCAGATTCATACTGTTAAACAGCAAAAAAATCAACTTGGATCATGTCTAGTAAAATAATATTAGTACTTGATAGGAAATATTTCATTGGTGTTTTCATTTGAATTTTATTTTTAAACATAGGGATTGAAATTGAAATTATTTTCAAATACAATTTTTTGGTTTGGGGTCATATCCCATGTACATTTGTGTATTTTGATCTTACTGTATTTTAAATGCTTTGCCTCAATTTTTATACATTTGAATATAACACAGTATGCTTGCTATATTTCTTTCAAACACTTCACATATTGTTGATATTTTAACTCCATTTATGACTTTTTGACATACACATTTTGTAACATATATGTAAACAAAATATTTCATTTGTGTATTTCTGTGATAAACTTATTTTTAGCCACATAATTTATAGTTTTAGAGTTTTCATTTTCACATTCAACATTTCTAAAACATTTTCCACATTGCAGTTTTCTTCATAAATATAGTACTTAAAATATTAGCACATTTCATAGAATTTTATTAACTGTGAATTTTTAATAATTTCCACTTAAGAACTTATTGTTTTATTATTTTATGTTTTTTTGTGATACACACTTTAAAAAGTCTTCCCCTGTTAAATTTTCAGCCACGTGATTTATAGTTTTAAAGTTTCCTTTATAAAATCAACATTTTCAATATTTTCCTAAATTGAGGTTTCCTTTATAAAGGCTAAAATTAAAATTTTAAAGCAACTTAAAGATAATTTTTATGGCCAGCTGCTAATTTAAAAAAAATTTTTCACATTAGGACTTTTATTTTAGATATTCATAAATGGAAACACAAGATTTTCATGTTGTTTTTATTAGTAAACTGAGCGATGACACAGTACTTACAATTCTTTTAAGGCTTGGCATATGAAAGATATTGGCTTGCCTGTATTATTAATATTTTGCTTAAGTTTTCTGTTTCGAAGTTTATAACAGTGCTGATTCTTATTTTGTGATTTCTCTGACAGATTTTTCTAATAGTATTAGTGTATCTTAAATTTATATATCATTTTTCATAATTTGAATGGGTTAAAACTGAAAATTTGTGAGAAAATTTTATCTCGTAATAGACATTCTTGGGTTATCTGTGATGAAAGAGGAAGCTATTAGGGCTTGGGAATTCAAAGAGAGGATAAAAAAGGATTAGAATTGCACCAAGTCTATCTCAATGTTTTTTTAATAGGCTTTAAGTTTTGTTTACCATAGCAATTACCAATAGAGGTAGAATAGAAAAATGGTAAAGGATGTTTAAGAAGAGCTTTACTAAAGGTAATGCCTGTTGTGATAGGAAAAGGAAGTCCTTTAGCCAGGTAAAATATTTTTTAAAAAATCCATTGTACATTGACTGAATGATGCTTTACCTTACTTGTTATATGCAGACAATGTTGAGGAGATGGACAAATTCTAGAAACACAAAAACCACCTACACTGGCCCAAGAAGAAAGAGAAGACCTCAAAAAACCAGTAGCAAGTGAAGAGATTCATAGAGTCATCAAAACCTCCTAAAGATGAAAAGTCTGGAACCAGATGGCTTCACAGGTATATTCTACTAAAAGTTCAAAAACGATCTAATACCAGTCTTGCTCAAACTCTTCCAAAAAATTGAACAGGAAAGAATTCTACAAACTCATTCTATGAAGCCACTCTAATACTAAAGCGAGATAAAGATACTATGGGAAAAAAAAGAAAAGAAAAGAAAATTACAGACCAATATCGCTAATGAATATAGATGCAAAAATCCTCAAGAAAATACTTTCAAACCAAATCCAAAAGCACCTTAAAGAATTATTCACCCTGATCAAGTGGGTTTTGACCCAGGTATCCAAGGTTGGTTCAACACAAGAAAATCAATTAGAGTAATAAACTACATTGATAAACCGAAGAAGAAAAATCATATGATCCTCTCAATTGATACTGGTAAATTTTATGAAGGAATTAAAGAGGGCAGTATAAATAAAATTAGGAATACTAAAGAAAAATAATATATACAGGAGATATAGGTGATATAATAGAAAATGTATACATTTCTATGCTAATAAATAAGAAAATCTTAGATGATTGATTATTTTCTAGAAAAAAATCAAGAAAAAACTTTGTAGGAAAAACAGCATGGAATTATTTGTTAACTTTATCAAACAATTATCTCCAATGATAACAAACTATAAACCCAGTTTATTTTAGCACTTATTTCTGCCAAAATTTTAAATTGACTATAATTCCCTTTATATTACACATTATATTAACTTATATTAACTGTTATATTAACTCTTGCCTTATATTAACTCTTCAAAAGCTATATAAAAATTACAGTTGAAATAAAATAGTGCAGTTGTCTTCCTAAGATAACTCATTTTATTTTTTAAAATGAATTAATAAGTACAAGTGTTTCAGTAGGGAATTAGGGGAATTTTGGGCTTGAAAATCCAGATTTTTCCTATAGGAAAAATGTTTTTCCCATAGGAATTTTAGTAATAAGTGGATTTTTGTAATAATTTTCTGCATATAGCAATTGAGGTAAAGCATCATTCAGTCAATGTACAATTGATTATTTAAAAACATTTTGTCACAACAGGCATTACCTTTATTGAGCCCTTCATAAATATTCTTTACATTCTTACCATTTTTCTACCTCTATTGATAATTGCTATGGTAAACAAAACTTAAAGTCATAATTTGAAACATTGCTTGAGTATCTGGGAAAAAAACGAAGTGGAAAAGATAAAATATGTATAACATATATACTTCTCACTCCATTTGAGATCATTTGGGAGATGCTCCTCTACCTGGAACTACTTACTTTCCTTGCAGAGCATGTCAGCACATAGTAATAGGACTCAAATATAAGCTCATAAAGCAGTATGGAAGAGAAGATATATGCAAATGCAAACAAATGTTAAAATGGCTAATATAATTGTTTTGAAACAGTTATTCTGGAATATTAGAGAAAGAAGTCACAATTTTCCTCATAGTATGGTATATTTTCATCAATTATGAGCTGCAATGATTTCCTAGGAGTGTTCATAGATGCTTCTTTCTTGAAAGAAGAAATTGATTATACAATAATGAGTCTCAGGTAAATGACTTTTGGAACATTGGCACAAAGATAGTTCAATTGCTTATTACTGCTAGTTTTACCAACTGAACAAAATAATATCCTGGGAATTAAATAGATCATGAAATATGACCATAAGGATTGTAAAGTATTTTGGACAGGACACTGATTCCTTTAACTATACAAGAATTTTGGACATGAGACTTCTTTCATTTACTCATTCATTACACAACATTTTTTAGCATCTACTGTGTTACAGTCTATTTCACATTTTTATTAAAGAATGCAAGACCTATACTTTGACTGAAGGCACAAATCCTATATACACTGAAAAATAATTTATTAGAAAAGTTGTAGCCTTACAGAAAAATCATTCAGAGATTGCAGAATCTCAATACAAACACTCTCACACATTCAATTTTCCTTATTATTAACACTTTATATTACTGTAGTACTTTTGTTACAATTAATGAAACAATTTTATTACAATTACATTATTACCAGTACCGCATAGTTTTGGTGTGTTGTGTTTTAATTTTCCTGTGTCTCAAGATATTTCTTAATTTCCTTTGTTATTTCTCTTTGACCCATTAGTTGTTAAAAGCACATTCCTTAGCCTGCCTGCATTAATGGGAGGTGCCAGGCCTTAGCTCCAGCCTTCCCAGCTGACTATTTCAGCATGAAGCCTTCTGCCATAAACTGGTTTGGTACCCACTTGGTGAGAGCTATGGTTGCTCTGGTGTTGCTTCTGAAAACCCACAGCAATGAAAACCCTGGACAAAATCACTATGTCTTTGGATGAAGTAACCAAATTGAATTGAAAGAAAAGAAAGAAGCAGAATTTTCCAAGACTAAATAGTAGGTTCCAACAAAGTGGTTTCTGGCAATTCAGAATGAGAATACAATGGGGAATCCTACAGAATTCTGGTGTTTTGTTTTGTTTTTTCTTTTGTAATCAAAATCAGCCATCAGGGAAGCAGATGTGGCTCAACTGCTAGAACATCTGCCTACCATATAGGAGGCCCAGGGTTCAAACCCAGGTCCTCCTGGCTCATGTGGTGAGCTGGCCCATACACAGTGCTGACGCACACAAGGAATGCCATACCACTCAGGAGTGTCCCCTGTATAGGGGAGCCCAATATGCAAGAAGTGCACCCCATATGGAGAGCCGCCCCATGCAAAAGAAGTGCAGCCTGCCCAGGAGTGGCACTGCACACAGGGAGAGCTTATGCAGCAAGATGATGCAACAAAAAAGAGATACAGATTCCTGGTGCCGCTGACAAGAATACAAGCAGACACAGAAGAATGCATAGCAAATGGACACAGAGAGCTGACAACTGATGGGGTGGAAGGGAAGGGGAGAGAAATAAATATTAAATCTTAAAAAACAAAACAAAACAAAACAAAAAAAACAGCCATCAATTAATTGTTGTCTCATCCAAGACCTCATCATTCATCTCATTAATTCTAGAGAATTGCATTGCAAACAGAGTAGGAGTGGCAGAATCTGTCTAAAGCATTTTCTTAATTTTACCTGATTGGGATAGGTCATTTTAGAACTACAGCCTGACACACTACCATGAGTTTTTAACTCTTTGTTGGCAGTTAGCCATCCCTGCAAGCATTAGCAAAAAGTGAAGTAAGTTTTATTTTATAGATGATGAAACTGAAACAGCAAAAAGCAAGTAGTTCCCTTCAGACCCAAAAATATGGGGCCTAAAATACAGCCCAGATTCTTAAGATTTTCTCTTCAATGGCAGACAAACCATCCTGAATTCAATTCTGGTGACTAATTTACATTTAGGGACTTTCATACTTTTGGAAATTGTTAATTCTTAACATAAGCATACCTATGTTAGGAACCAGAATGGCAAAAAAGGAATCCCTGAAAACTTTGGTCATATAAAACTGGAGATCCAATTTGTTAATCAATTTGGCCTAATAAAAGTCCACTGATTAGGGAGCACTACCCTTGGTAAATTATTTTCTAATTTTGAGGAAAATACCATCAGAATGCTTGTTAGGCCCAAATATAAACTTTGGAGGGGAAAAATATTGTAAAGAGAGCATGGACTTTCAGTATGAGTTCTATTTTCTTATTCCCTGGCTGTTTATCTACTAAACAGGCTACTTAAATTTACTGAGTTGCAATTTTATCAAATGTAATATGGAGTAAATGATATATAACTCTCATGTATTCTGAGAATTAAGTAAGGACAAAAGTATTGAGACCGCAATACAGTTCTTATGGGCATAGAATAGAACTCTATTATTATGTTCAATAATGTTATTATTTCTGCATAAGGCTCCCTTCATGTGTGGGCATCTCTCCTCTGCCAGAAAAACATGCCAGAATTCACCTGCTTATATGCAGAATGTCCTTTATGGCTATTCAAAACCAACCTAAGTTCCAGCCTACTTAAGCAGAGACTTCCTCATGGTCATGTAAATGCTAAAATGCATCAGATTTGCGCTAAGAAATATTGTCATAGTTACTTGATTAGAAATAACAGACTTGAATATTGAAATCTGATTAGTTTGAAAGAGTCTGAAAGAGCAAGAAAAATAGTTTCCAACTGGGAAAAAGCAAGGGTTTATATAGTGCATGGATAGTATCCATAACTGGATATATTGCATGGATATTATCCATATTTGATGATAGAATTTGTGAAGAGTTGGTTTCTCCAGTGTTTTAGTTTGCTAAACCTGCCAAAAGCAATATACCAGAAATGGAATGGCTTTTACAATGGGGTATTACTGGCTTGCAAGCTGACAGTTCTGGTACTGAGAAAAGTGTCCAAACCAAGGCATCATCAGGTGGCACACTCTCCTGAAGACCGGATGCCAGTAATCCTGGACTTCTTTGTCACATGCAAAAGCACATGACAGTGTCTGTCCATCTCTGCCTTCTCCAGGCTTCATTGCTTTCAGCTTCTGACTGCTCCATCTGTGGTTTTCTCTCTCAGGTTCTGTAGGTTTCTTTCTAAGCTCCTATATCTTTTCTCCACAGAATTCTGGTTTTGATAAAAGTAGTGTGAGCTGTAGAAGAGTTTATCATTGACCATATGGAGTTATCAGTGACCTCGCAGCTAGGAAAGCAAATGGAATTTCAAAAGAAATAGTCTTATGAATTGACCACCTGTAAGTGATAAGAACATAGAGCAATACCTTCCTGTGTTAAAAAGGAAGGCAAACATTCTGAGATAAAATGAAGTGCACAGGAAACCAGTTTCAGTTCTCAAGAGACCTAACCAGTTAAAGAGAAAAAAATAAAATTTTAGCCAGTTTAACCAGAAGTGGGAGTAAATTAAGGCATCAAAAAGATGCAAATCAGATAACTTTTCTTTTCAGAAGAGGCCTGAAAGTCCAGGCCTAGTTGAATACAGAACAACTGCTAGGTGATGTCATAGCACAGAGAGCTCGTCAATAGAGGACTTGCACCACAAATGGAGGAACATTAACTGTATCCATTGACAAGCCTGGAGCAGGGCAGTGCCCTGTAGCTCAGAAACTATTTTTGACACATTCTGCTGTGTCCTCCATTCCTGGCAAAGTAGGAGCAATCTAATATAAAGAAAGTTCTTAAAGGTGTCCCCCTATAATTTGACATAAATACTGATGGAAAACAGACAGGGATGACTTTGAAAGAGCTATTTGGGATCCTGAAAGAACAAAGAGTCACTCACACTTTCAAGAAATGAGGAAGCCTCTTTGTAATCATGTCATGTCACAGGGACTTCTTAGAGACAGCTCTCTTTGAAAAGTTGAATTATTTAAAGAGTTGATCATAGACGTTCAAGTATCTTCATTGCAAATAATTCACAAGGCTAAATAATACCTTATTGTATTTATTTTTGAAGTTAAAAAAAAAAAAACATAAATAAAATAATGCCCTGAAAGAACAACAGGGATTATTCTACCTATCTGTTCTTAAAGTTTTCATGGTTGGCTCTGCATAATAATCCTCTGTTTAACTCCTTGGTTCCTGCTGCAGCAGAAGAAAGACAAATGTAGAAACTGATTACTTTTATGGTACTGTTATTTAGTATCTCATCTCCTGTGCCCATTTTTTAGACTTTGCCATGGTAAATCTTGGTCTTTGGAAATATTAGTAGGTTCCTTTGTTGCTGTCCCTTATATGTTGATAATAATAAAGTTGCCTTTTCTTTAGTAGAAATGTTTTTTTTTTTAAAGTCAGAATTCCAGTTTGGGGTTTGAAGATTTTTGGGAATATCTGGAACTCAGTTGTTTTTTCAGGTAGCTTTAGGTTAATCTCCAAGATTGGCAAATCTTTAGTGAAAAACTTTTAGCAAAAATTGTGGCTCTAGGCTATAGTCTCAGTTTAAGATGTTGGTATTTGAAGGCTGTAAATGAATGTATACAAAGTTATCTGATAGGACGTTGGAGAAGAAGGTGCAATGTAAAAATTCTGACAATTTGTGTTTAGCAAATGAAGAAAGCATGAGAGGAAGTAGCAGGCTGACGAACAGGTAAGAACAGCAGAAACCTTCAAAACCCAAGTCATAAGTATTCTGCTTGGACATAGTATGGTCTGGGTCAAGTGTCCACAAATAATTTTCCAAATGATTTTTAAAAGAATGACAATTATTATTAAAATGGATATTTTGGTAGTAGAATTAATAACCATGAATCCCTATACTTTCTTCTTACCCAGAAAATTACATTTTACAAACTTTTTAGGTTTGCTAAATTAAGCAGTATATGACTCCAAAAATAAAAATTTACTTGTTGGGGAGTGGATGTGGCTCAAGCAGCACCCACCTCCCACATGGGAGATCCCAGGTTCAGTTTCCAGGGCCTCATAAAGAAAATAAACAGACAATGAGCAAAAACGATAAGCAGACTATGGGAAGAACCCCCCCCCCCCCAAAAGAAAAAAAAAAAACAGGAGCAAAAACAATGAACAAACAAAGAGCAAACAGATGAGGGTGTCAGCTCAGGGGAGCCAATATGGCTCAGTGGTTCAGGGGTTCAGTGCTGGCTAGTACATATATATATACTTGCCTATTTCACAAAGAAAAAAAGGCAAAAGTGATGAGACTTGTATTATAACCTTGCTTTATATCTCTCACTCTGATTTTTTGTTATGGTATAAAGTTCAGGCATTTTTGGGGGAAAAGAATTTGGATCCCACACCCTCTGGGGGTGGTGATGGGCAGAGTTAGTCTTTTATGCCAAGATCTAAGAGTCCTTAGATAGATATAAACTATAGGTTTCTGTATAATGCCAAAATACAGCAAAATATTCTAGCTACAAGTTATAATTTAATAATTATGAAGCTTGACCTTTGGTTTGCTATTATGTTAAAACCTCTAAATAGGCATTAGTTACTCTAGCATATAATATTAATTTTGACTTTTTCTATTAAAAAAAATAAACATTTACTTTATCACTCTTGCCTGCCTTGCAGTGTATACTAAACTTCATTGTCACTCATAATCCTTGGATTTCTTATTGGTTTATTAAGAAGCTAGCCATAGAAAGCTGTCAATAACAGTTTCATGCTTTTACCAAAGAATTAAATCTGATCCTTAATATCTGGTATTTTATCAGTACTTCTCCTGATACAGTTGTTGGAAGTCAGTCATGTTATATGAAAACAAACCTTTGTCTTTCCTTAGCTATATTATGCTTTTTGCAGAGGCCGAAGTACCATTCCAAAACATTTTTTCAAGTATGAGTGTTTGTATTTAGTCCAGGAATAATGCACGCTAGACTGGTTAGAATTACTGGTAGCTTATTTTAAAGCAAAAGAGAAAACATGAATTTGCTGTCTCCAGAACAGTTTGTGAGAAGGTAGTTTTCATTTTCTTGTCAATTATTTCAAATTTGTACAGAGCTATTACTAATGCTATTTTCGGAAAGCCTTAAAAATGGCCACAAATATTGATTGATATTAAGTGAATCAAATAACAATGTCTTTGGTATATTAAACTTTTGTTCTTTGTGAATTAGTATTTTAATTTTCTTCTTAAATACAAAATTTTGCCTTTGGTACAATTAAATTAAACTGAGTGTGCTAACATGTTGTTTATATGAATAAGTATTGTTGGAGGAAAATATCCTTTCTTGAAAGCTTAACTGCTAATGTGGTAGTAGTCATCCATTTTTAGTTCTTGAAGCTGTTTTTTTGTTTTCTTTAAGCAAGATGCAGCTTAAAATTCCTTTTGCATCAAGGTGTATGGAAAACACTCATGAAGAGCATCACAAAACCACAGTTTGTACTTAATAAGGAGGTGCTATACAGTGCAGATTTCTGTGTTATTTGGAAAAGTTACATTTAGATCTATTCTGAAGGTATTCATTTTTTAAAAAGTAAAATGCTACAGGATTCACATGAAAAACAATTATTGGTTAATTTTTAAAATTTGTGATTTTTTTTCAGTTCTCTGTTAATGATTTCTAGTTTCCTTCCTTCACATTTGATTTTCTACCAATGTAACTCCCATAGCATACACAAAACACTGTTCCTATACTCCTCTAGGTATACCCCACCTTTCTGTTGTACTTACTACAAAATATATCTTTATATGTTCTATGTCCAAAACCATAGATTTATCATTACTTTTTATGTTTTCAACTTTTAGTACCTGTATTAATTAAAAAGTGGGCTTATATCCAAAATACAATAATATAGTACCGGCATGTGTAACAATCTTTATGTTTATTCTTCCTTTTTCCTTCTTTTTTTCTGCTGAGAAGGTCTTAATTTCACCCTCAATTTTTATTTTTTTAGAGATTTATTAATTATTTATTTATTTCTCCCTCCCATCTCCATTTCTGCACTCACTGTCTGCTCTCTGTGTCCATTTGCTGTGTGTTTTTCTGTGTCTACTTGTCTTCTCTTTAGGCGGCACCAGGAACTGATCCTGGAACCTTCTGGAGTAGGAGAGAGGTGCTCAAACTCTTGTGCCACCTCAGCTTCCTGGTCTGCTGCATCTCTTATGGTCTCTCTTCTGTTTTTCTTTTTTACATCATCTTGCTGTGCCAGCCTTCCACACGGGCTAGCTCTCCATGTGGGACAGCACTCCTGGATGGGCTATCAACCCTGTGCAGGCCAGTATGCCATGTGGGTCAGCACTCTGTATGGGCAAGCATTCCACTTGGGCCAGCTCACCACATGGGCCAGGTTGCCATCAGCAGGAGGGCTCAGGAACCTAACCCTGGGCCTCCTATATGGTAGATGGGAACCCAATCACTTGAGCCATATCCATTTCCCTAACCCTAATTTTTTTTGTTTTTTTTTAAATTATTTATTATTATTTTTTAATTACATTAAAAAAAAATATGAGGTCCCATTCAACCCCACCGCCCCTGCCCCCCACTCCCCCCACAGCAACACTCTCTCCCATCATCATGACACATCCATTGCACCTGGTAAGTTCATCTCTGAGCATCACTGCACCCCATAGTCAACGCTCCACATCATAGCCCAGACTCTCTCACGTTCCATCCAGTGGGCCCTGGGGGGATCTACAGTGTCCCGTAACTGTCCGTGAAGCACTATCCAGGACAACTCCACGTCCCGAAAACGCCTCCACATCTCATCTCTTCCTCCCGTTCCCCACACCCAGCAGCCCCCATGGCTACCGTTCCCACACCCATCCTAACCCTAATTTTTGAAAGACATTCTCACTGGATATGAAGTTATTGGTTGGCAGTTTTGATGATTTTTTTCCCCCAGCACTTTAAATATTCCATTCCACTACCTTCTTGCTCCATGGTTTCTAATGAGAAATTGGCACTTAATAGTATTGGGGGACCCTTGTACATAACAGGCTGCTTTTCTATTGCAGCTTTCTAGGCCTGGCATTTTGCAATTTGGCTATGTGTCTGGGCATGATTCTCTCCGAGTTTATCTTACTTAGGTTTTCATTTGTTTTCTTGAACATGCATAGTCACATCTTTCATTAAATTTGGGAAATTTTCTGCCATTCTTTCTTTCTTTTTTTACCATCTGGTTGCATCATCGTCTTTTTGGTGATTCGCTTCGCTGCACAATGGCCTGTTCTTCTCTGTGCAGTGCGGGGGCTTCTGGGATGCCTTTTTTCCTTTTTTACCAGGAGGTCCCAAGGATCAAACCTACATCTCCATATGGTAAATGGGAGCTCAATTGCTTGAGACACAGCCACATTCCCCATTATTTCTCTGAGTCCCTCTTCTGAGCCATTCTTTCTTCTTCTTCTTCTACTTCCATAATTTATATATTGGTATGATTGATGGTGTCCAACAGTCTCTTAGGCACAGTTCTCTTTTTTCTTCCTTTCTTTTTCTTTCTGCTTCATAACCTGACTCATTTTAATAGTCTTATCTACAAGTTCATTGATTCTGTCATCTGCCATATCGAAATTGCTTTTCAAATCCTCTAAGATAATTCTCATTTCAGTTATTGTGGACTTCATTACCCATTTTTCTCTTTAGTTCCTTTTTGAAATTTCTCGGTTTTTTTTTTACTGAGTTCATTCATTGTTTTCCCAATACCCTTCATTTTTATGTGTGTGTTTTCCTTTATTTCCTCACACATATTCAGAATCATTTTTTAAAGGGTTTATCTGGTACGTCCAAGTCTGCCATTCTTTCTTGACAGTTTCTGGATTTTTATCTTGTTCTTTTGCATGAGACATGATTTCCTATTTCCTTTTGTCTTATAATCTTTTGTTTCACACTATATATTTTAATATTTTATAGTGTTAACTCTAGGATGTAGTCCCTGAGCTTTCTGTTTCCTGAATTTATATACAGCTAATGATATCCAGCTAATGATATGACAGAGATTTCCTTGAGTTCCAAGAACTGACAAAAACAAATAATACAAACAAAACATAACAAAACAAAAACATCTTTCACACCCTTTGCAAATCAGCTCTGCATTGTCTATTACACTCCTTCAGAATTTAGCCATCCTATCAAGATAGCCCAAGGTGAATGTGAAGTTCAGAGTCCTCTCTATCTTTTCTGAGTCTGCATCTTTTCCTGGGCTTGTGCTTCTTCATGGCCTAAGGCATTCTCTCACTTATAAGAATTCAAATGCCCCATTTACTCCCTAAGATACAGATATTATTCAGTTACCCTCAGTGCCCCAATTTATAACTGAAAGCAGGCAATATTTTGTCCAAGTCTGCTTTGACTGATTTGTTTCTTGCACTGATTTAGCTCTCTGCAGTCTGCAATCTGCTTCTGCCTGCAAGGTAAGTTCTGATAGGGCAATCCAGAAAAGAATTTCATGGTTCAGTCTGGTTGCCTTCCACAATTTGGTACGTACATATTAGTGACTGCAGTATTGTGTAAGGGTTAGTCTGCTCCCTCCAAAACAGGGCCAGACACCCACAATACAAGAACAGACTGGCTCTACACAGCACCAACGAGGGATTGGGGAGTGTCCAACAAGTTTGCCATGACCTAACCCTATCATTTTTTAAATTCTAGTATCATATATAACCTAAAATTTCCCCTTTGAAGAACATTAAATATATAATTCAGCACTGTTAATTACCTACCATTTTTTATTATCTTTTTTTAAAAGATACATAGAATATACAAACTGTTACATTAAAAAATATAAAAGGTTCCCATATATCCCATGCCCCCACACACACATACCTCCCACATCAACAACCTCTTTCATCAGTGTGGCACATTCATTGCATTTGATGAATACATTTTGGAGCACTGCTGCACCACATGGACTATAGTTTACACTGTAAATTACATTCTCTCCCAGTCCATTCAGTGGGTTATGGCAGGATATATAATGTCCTGCATCTGTCCGTGCATATCATTCAGGACAACTCCCTAATATGCCCCCATATCACCCCTCTTCTTCCCTCTTCCTGCCCTCAGCAACTCCTATAGCCACTGTCTCCATATCAATGATACAATTTCTTCCATTTCTAGGGTCATGAAAACTCTATAGTAGAATATCAGTAAGTCCACTCTAAACCATACTTATTCCTCTATCCTGAGGACCCTGGGATGGCAATGTCCACTCCATCTCTGAATCAAGAGGGGGCTTAAATCCCACATGACTGATGGATGGGATTCTTCTGCTTGCAGTTGTAAACTCTCTTGGTTCCCTGGTGTGGTGGTTGACCATCCTCACCTCCCTGTCAGCTGACCTGGGTAAGTCCAATGCACAGGACAGTAGGTGTTACAACTCTGCTGAATCTCAGGGCCCAGCTGGCACATGGACAGTCCAAAGATTCAAGTCTCTTGAGCACACACCAACCCCAGCGCCAACCACAGTTTCAGGAAAAATGACAGAAGAGCATGTGTAGAGAAGTCACATCTGAGTTCAACCCCATCACACTCAGGAGCACAAATTCCAAAGTAGGGCCCATGGCAAGGCACAGAACTTTGGACCCCTCTGCCATGACCATAGGAACTGGGTGTCTCTGTAGCCCACAGGAGAACCACTGCCTGGGGTTGTATCTACTTTGGCTGTCTATGAGAACCTGCTGAGACATGTATAAGCGTGACCTCTCTGATGATCTCCCAACTCATTTTGAAGTCTCTTAGCCATATAAACTCATTTGTCTTTACCATTTCCCCCTTTTATTCAAGGTCTTTTTCTAGTTGCCTACTATCTAATTACCTAGCAATTTTTAATTTTGCATTTTCTTGATTCAACACTCACACAGTTCCTGCAACCATTTAGCTATTTTCTGGAGTTTTGAGGAAGTTTGCCCTGCCAATTTGTGCTAATTGTTCAAATATTCTGTGGGGAAATGAAACCCTGGAGTGTGTTATGTCATCATTTTCATGGCCCAGCAGTAAATATATGCATATTAATGTTTTTTAAGTTAGAAAGTGAGGATTTCTAAAAAAAATAGCTACTTCATATTGTATGATGTGTAGGTCTTTTCTAGATGAGGATTTAGAAGATGTGCTGTGGACAAGATGGCATTTGGGAAGATCACTATTTTGCTGCCTTATTATGATTATTATTCTTTGGATTGTGAAAGGGAAAATTCCTAGAAATGCCAGGAAATGGTATATCATGATTCCTCCTATTCCTTGATAATAAATTTATATTTTGCCCAGCCCATCATCTTCAGGTATCACTGGATGCTAGATTAACCTCTCAGAGATTCATGGATTTTTTGAGAAAAATAACAAGATGTTTTCTAGCACAGTGCTTTTCAACTGGGTAGACAGATACAGGTGCTGGAAACAGGTAACTCTACAGGGCAGATATGTTTCATTATCCTGGAGTCCATTAGTTGTAAAAAATTAAATATTATTTTTGGATGAAAATGGATTTATACATAACATAACAGAATGCACGTTTTGCCATATTTTTATGGCACTCATATTAGGACATATGCTTGTATGTTCTCAGAACTATGGGAAATAGAGATAATTTTCCTCTGCTCTTAGAAATGCTTCAGTGCATAATCTTGATCACCAGTACTTTAATTCAACCTCTTCATTATGGAAATGACAATGCTAAGACCCAGGACATCTATATGATTGATCCACTATGATAAATCTTGTTGAGGTAGAGTCAGGTTTACTTTGCAGTTTTTCTGACTCCATATAACTATTTCTTCTTCCATTGCACAATGCTTTCCCTTAACTAGGTTCTCTTTTTTTCATTAACTATCTTACTTTATGTAGCTAATGGAATATTTCTCCTATTTGTTTCCATTGTTAGTTCCCTATGTCTTTTCTTTTTTCTTTTTAAAGATTTATTTATTTATTTATTTCTCTCCCCTTCCCCCCCTCCCCCAGTTGTCTGTTCTCTGTGTCCACTTGCTGCGTGTTCTTTTTGTCTGCTTCTGTTGTTGTCAGGGGCACGGGAATCTGTGTTTCTTTTTGTTGCGTCATCTTGCTGTGTCAGCTCTCTGTGTGTGTGGCGCCATTCTTGGGCAGGCTGAACTTTGTTTAGTGCTAGGCGGCTCTCCTTACAGGGAGCACTCTTTGCGCGCAGGGCTCCCTTACATGGGGGACACCCCTGCATGGCATGGCACTCCTTGCGCGCATCACCACTGCGCGTGGGCCAGCTCCACACGAGGTTCGAACCGCAGACCTCCCATGTGGTAGACGGACGCCCTAAACACTGGGCCAAATCTGCTTCCCGCCCTATGTCTTTTCTATGTCTCCTTTTTAAAAGTACATTCTAACTGTTAGTTATTTCAGAACCTGAGGTATGTTCTCACTTCAGAACAACCCTAATATTAATAATAACAAATGTAAGATATGGACTATATCTTTGCTCTTTCAATATTTGTAACAAATGTTTCACAACAATGCAAGATGTTGGTGATGGGGTGATACATGGGAACCCTGTATGCATGTTTGTTTTGTAAGTTCACAACTTTCACTTTATGCTTATTGTTTATGTATGTTCATGTATGAATATTTCAATATATTTTAATGAAAAAAATTAAAACAAAAACAGAACAGTTTTCTGCTATATGCAAAAAAACACCTCATATTTGAAGACAAATGTAGCAATGATCTTGTTGTAAAACTGTTTTATAATATGGCGAGTTTATATTCTCATTTTAGAACATGAAACATTTTTAGATCAACAGGGTAAAGAAAAATTGATGACACCAATTATGAACCAGTTCTTTAGAGAACTTGTGTACTGCCTCTTGCTCGATTGTGACTTTGCCATCACCATAAGGAGAATGACAGTGCTAATCTGTTGTCCCAGAAGGAGAATGAGTGATAAAGAGAGCAGGACAAACTTTTCCAGCTGAGCCCAGCCTAGATTTGTTTACCTTCAGCATCAGCTAACTCCCGCTGACTTTGAGAAGTGGGATCAATAAACATTTGTAATGTGCTGCTGAGGTTTTGTGGTTGCTTGTTATGAAGAATTATTGTGGCAATTGATAACTGATAGTCTCCAAAGATCCTATTTTTTCTGTCTGGTATTATGAGCCTCCATGGGCTGGTTTTGAGCAATCTTTTCCGATTCATCTTTCACCTATCACCTTCAAGGACCAAAAGTCAGTTCACTTACCTTCCACTCTTCTAGGCTATTTTCATTCTCACCTCCTTTTACCCTTCAGATATGTCATAAATCATTCACATCTGAGGGTTGCTTTTAATGATTTTCTGGTATTCCTAAAAGCTTCAGTACCTCTTTGTATTTTATTTGAGTTAATTGATTTGGAGTTCATGATTTGGAAAATATTCTCAATTGCCATAAGAAAAACAAAAAGATAAGTCATGTAAACTCTGCTAGTCAATAGCAGTGGTTGACAAATAGACTCCCTGGGCTAAATCTATCCCACTGCCCATTTTTGTAAATAAATTTGCTTTGAAATATCAAAAAAGTAGAATTGTGTAGTTGTAGCAGGAGCTATATGGCCTGCAAATGGACGAAAACAACTTCTATCTGGCCTTTTACATAAGTTTGTAGGCTCCTAGTCCATAGTGCATCATTTGATCATTCTTGTTGTGTATCTGAAAACATTTTATTAAAAGCATTTTTAAAATGTCAAGCATTGTATAGGATACCTCTCTAATGAGAAAGAAAATCAAGCCCCAAAACTTAATAAATTCTGTCTACTGAGTGAGACACTGAGCTAGATGCTCTCATACTTATCTCTTAAATCCCTGTAAGAAGTCTCTATGACTGGTAATATTCTCAGACAAGATAGATGAAGCTTAAAAACATTAACTTACTTGTCCAAGGTCTTATAGGTAACATCAGTAGTATTTTCATTTAATTCCTTACCTTATAATTTGAAATCCATTGCTCTTTCTTTTTATCATACCAATCATCACATGGTACAAATGTAGAACCAGAATGGGGTAAGTTAGAGGCATTTATGATTGCTAATCACATCATTCCTGAGGAGCCATCAAAAACCCTCTCCTTTAAATGCTTAGATGTTTTCTATTGTTCCTGTATTGCTCATGTATTAGCACAACAAATATTTATCAATACATGCAGCTTATATATAAGTTGTTGCATACTCCAAGAGCTATGCAAGGCATAGAAAACACAACAGTAAACAATTTAGAAATGATTGCTGAGGTAGTTTGGGTTAAATGACCTAAATGATTTACCTTTCCCTTATATTTGCAGTCCATCTTATTCAAGAGTCAGCATATATTTCCTTATCCCTTTAATTTGGGATTAGCCTTGTGTGATGTTAAATCCATGTGTCAACCTGGCTAGTTATAGTATCTACTTGTTTGATCAAGCAGGCATAGGACTGTTTGTTACTGGGAGGGTATTTTGTGGATTTATATCATCATACTTACTTCTATAATCAACTAAGAAGATTGCCTTCAACAATGAGAGAAGTTTCACCTAACAAATCGAGGGATTTAAAAGGAGAAATTATGATTTCAGCAGTCGGAAGGAAGAATTTCCATCTTTACTTCAGCCATTCAGCTTCTCGAGAATTCATTGAAAATATTCATTAGAGTTCCCAGTTCACAGCCTGTCCTATGGAAACTGGGAGATGCCAACCCTCAGTAATGTAGTCAATTCCTTCAGTACATCTCATAATATTTCTGTTATACATATTCTGTTTCCTGGTAGATCCCTGCATAATACACTATGTGAGAAGAAAGATCCAGAGCACAGTCACCACTGACATCCTTTTTTTCTGATATACTCATTGTTGTGTTTCTGTATCATACTTATTGACTTTAGATCCTCTGCATATTAGTGTTTTTTGTTTAACGGTAAAAATACCCTTTATGATGCTTGAGCTGAGCTATAAAACTGAGTCTTGATTCTTTTCAAGAACTTGTCTTCTATCAGAACTATGGCACTTCACGGAAGCAATGGTTGAGTGCCTGCTTCCCATGTAAGAGAGTCCCGGGTTCAATCCATAATACCTCCTAAAAAAAACAAAACAAAACAAAACACAAAACTATGGCACTTCAAGCCACCTGAGGTATTCCTTCTCCTGTTTTGACTCAGAAGCCCCAGCCCAAAGATGACATATTTAAGCTTATTCCAGCCTCTTCAAGAGAACTTGCAAACTAGCTAATTTGTATACGTTTTTCATTTCTTCTATATTTGAATTATCTTGAAGCCAGGGATTATGTCATATATCTTTGCTTTACTGTCTGTGTCTAAAACGGTTTGTAGCCCTCAGAAAGTAAAAAGTTAAATTCAATTCTTGGCAATGGAAATATTTAATACCTGTGATCAAATATATGATATTCTTTGCTTTTCTACTTGATAATTTTCTTCTGCTAAATTAGTAACTATATTTTATATGTATCCTTCATTGTAAAACATCAATTTTTTCCAGTAAAAGATTACATCTAAATGCATTTAACAAGTTCAAATTAAAAATAGAAATCTCTAATTTCATATAAAAATATAAAAGGAAATGTTTCATACATATATATTAATCTCTTAATAAATGCAATCAGAAAAATATTTTGATGAAAGAATAAACAAATGTATGTAATATATCATACAAGAATTTTCAAAGTTATAAAATGGATAAACATATTTAGCATTAAACATTTCTGAAAGAAAACCTTAAAAATATAATATTATCATAATCATAGGATTGTCATCAACTGAGGTCATTTAGGACAAGGGGCAAGCATGGGTTTAGTGCCAGAGAGACCTTGGTTAAATCTTAGTTCCACTACTAAATAAGAATTTGTCCTTAAAACAGGGATATTGATCTTAATCTTGTAGAATTGTGGGGAGGAGTAAATGAAATATTGTATGCAAATTGCATGGCACATGGCAGCAGTAGGAAAAAGTTAATTGCTGTCCTCAAACTTTAATAATTAAGGAGACATCAAAATAGCATGAGATAATCACTAAAAGTCCACTCAGAAAGGTGTGGGGAAAATTAACAGTGATCAAACTGTTATAAATGCTGGTAAACAGTATTTAGCAAAATAAACTAGAATGATGCCTAATCTGAAATCTGTTAAATTATGAGTGAATTTCTAGCTGCTCTCTTAGTGTTGTAATGTATTGTACTGGCCAAACGGTTGTAACTCTAAGTGGAACCTGGTAAGATTAAAAGAAAGTAAGCCCTCATCAACAGGAAAGACTGGAATTGCTTTTTGAGAGTGCCTTTGAGAGCTCTTGGCACATATAAAATAGTGTTAGAATCACAGAATGTAGAGCTAAATGGTGCATTTATGTCACTTATTTGAACACTTAAAAATCATAAGTTATATTATCCTGTTCGTTCAAGAGTGGAATGTGTCCCACATATGCCAATGAAGTCATTTTATGATTTTGGATGAGTCCCTTAGTAACCTCAATTTCTAGAATTGCCTAGAATCAGACTGCCTAGATTACAATCTATTTCTAGACCATGAGGAAAACACTTAATTAATTTGTGTCTGTTTGCTCATCTTTCAAAAATTGATAATTACAGTACCAAATTCATAAAGTTTTTGGGTCAAGTGCAGCTATGTAATGCTCTAATTGGAACAATGTATGGCACAGAGTCAGTGAGCAATAATTGTTAGATGTTATCTCTTCCTTTGTCAAACCAAATCTCTAGAATAGACTACCACTTATTTTTCACTAAAATTTTCTATAACTCAAACTCTTCTTTGTCTTTCTCTACATACAGCATTTTGTACCTACTCTGTTTTAAACTCCAAATTCGATGTTACGTGTTTTTAAATATTTTACTTCAGTTTGAATTTCCCATTCTATATTTGAGTTTGAAATTTGTTTCCTAATACAAATATTACTAACTTTGCCTCCTTATTGAGTTAATAGTACACATAGCCACAGTGTCAACAATCATGATAAATACACTTAATCTTTTTCAAATGCCCTAAGATATGGTGGGTTTTGTTTGAATTCAAGAATTATGTTCCCTAAACTTTTTCTCCCTTACAGACAAATTTGATTCAGGGTTTAGTAAGAGAGGGAAAAAAGCCAAAAGATATTTGTCATCTTTAAATATATTTTTGATTCTTATCTTCCTACCTAAATTTATGCTAAGGGGGAGAGAGGAAAGAGAAGGAGAAAGAAGAAGGAGAGGATCATAAGGCCTCTCCAATGACTCACTCTGCATTGAAGAAGCACTAAGTCCCTCCCTGACCCTTGCAAGACTGACTGGGAAGATTTGAACAAATTTGGCTGGCTCCTAGGAAGATAAGCATTTTAGAAGGAGATGAGGTTTGTTTTGGTTTATATATCCTACCATAATTAAACAAACTTTGATTGGGCCTTCACATTTGCTATTCTCTCTGCCAAGGGCCCCTTTTCTCTGATTCTATCCCTACAGTTCATTCTGCTCAGATGAATGTTTACTCTTCCTAGGAGCATTCCTTGTCATTCCCTCTCCCTACTCACTGCAGTATAGTTGTTTCTTCCTCTCTGTGTTTATATGTAACTGTTATAATGCCCACGTAAGTACTTATATTTCAGCATTTCTGTTCCTATACCAAATAGTGAGCTCTTTGGTATGACTCATTTTGTCCAGCAGATTATGGACCCTCAATAAATCATTACTGAATGTTAAATGAAGAGGAAAATATTGAGAGATAATTTTAATTATAAATTTATTCTACACTATTCTGTGTAGATCGAATAACCATCTAGTGAAAAACATTATATGAATTTTGAAGTAAATTTGGAAAAAGAAATCCTTGTTGAAATACTAGGGAAGAAGTATGGTCTCACCTTTCTACAAACCGTAGAAATACAGGGACTTAACAGAAAGATGAGATCTTGAGTTCATTCACATAGGGAATTTTTGGTCAAAAGCGGAAAGGTTTTTCATTTTCCTAAAAATATTAGGCGAAAATGCAATTCAGTCACCTTGGTTCACTTATCTAAATAAATGTTCCTGGTGGTCTATGGTTCCCTTTAGATTTTTACTGTAACTTCATTAAAATATATTAAAGAACTGAGAGTGATAAAAATGTTTTATCTCTTTTAGTCACTCTATAATAAATGTCTACTAATGGGATTGAGAGATATTTTCATTAGGAGAATATGATGGAGGCAATCATTAAACTCACCACAGCCCTTCAGATGGGTTTCTGGTATTGAGCTCTGTTTTAGTTTCCTGGCTGCTAAAATAAATATATATTCTGAGTTTGTTTATACAATAGGAATTTATTGAATTCCTGTTTTGAGGTTAGAAGAAGTACAAAACTGAGTCATCAGTGATAGTTTGGTGTTTCGGGGCTGGCTGCTTGTGATCTTTGCTGTTACTCAGCTTTTCTGTCATACCACAGTGCACATCGTGGCCTCTCCTGACTTACCTTCCATTTGACTTTCACTATGCCTATAAAGAACTCTAGCAAACCAGATTAAAGTCCAACCTGACTCAGCTGGACCACACTGTAACTGAAGTAACATCTTGAAGAGATCTTATTTGCGATGGGTCCACACCTACCAGAACGTGGACCAAGGCCAAGAATATATCCAAATTGGGTTGAGTAATTCAAACCACCACAGGCTCCATATATTATTTTGTTCCTTGTTAACAGTACATAGGGAATAATGAGATGTTCCACAAGATTTTAGAGCTAAAGAAATAGAGTTGAACTCTGAGACTGAAACAAAGTAAATCTGTAGACAATAGTATGAGATATAAAAACTTGCTAAGAACACTAGAAACACTATTTAGATTCCTAAGCTGAAAGAAAAAAGATAGCAAAAGAAGAAAGTGACCAACCTAGAAAACCAAGTGTGGACTGTTATTCCCTGAATTTGCTTTTCAAGATTTCATCTTCTTGCTATTTTGGCTTACCAAAAGTTTAGGTAAAATGAAAGTCTATGTGCAGTACCTGTGTGATAAGGGCACCCTAGCCATCTCATCCGATACCAAGACTGAGGATGATATCCTGAGCCTTGGTAAATTCACTAAGTTAAAATTCAGCTGTTACGATCCTTGACTTGACTTTTTCTTTGTGAAAACACCAAACCTTTATCTACTTTCACAACTTCAAACATCTTTATCATCTCAAGAGGCCTGAAAAATGTGAACCAGTACAACAATGTCAACTAAGTAGTAGTTTAATGCTATTAGGAATTACTTTTCTCTCTAGGTTAGAATAATGCAATGCACAATTTTAGAACTAACTCTTTGAACTAACTTAGATCAGCATCAACTATATCTCATACTCTGTTCCATAATGGAAATGATGCTAGTGGCTAAAGTCCTACAGATTCTTCACCATGCTTTTGAATTCTGACTAGAGTTTAATTTTCTGTGTAGATAAAATTCAGTTGAGTCCATTCATCAGCAGGGTTGCAATTTATTTTGGATTATTTCAGTTTCTGAGATAATCATGGACTATTACCATAGCATAGGCATATAAACTTAAGCATCAAATGGATAGATATCACTATAGGTTTTGTGATTTCCATATGTTGCTTGGAGAAGGTGCTGTGTAAAGAGTAAACAGAGGCAGTGGTGCAGAACAGTTATCTCAAATTGGACTCTGGAGTTAAACTGACTGGGGTTTCAAATACCAATTGAGTTAGTTACTAGTTTTTTGATGTTGGGAAATTAGCTAAGCTCTCCATACTTTGATTTCCTTGTCTTTGTATGGGTAAGTGATTTCAATCTGTCTTACTTTCCTGAAAAATAAATGAATTAACTTAAAAAAATTGCTTATGAGGAGTTTCAGGAAGATGGTGTGGGAGAAGGCAGACAGGCCTCAACTCTTTCACAAAGACAATGGAGAAAAAGCCAAAAGCTGTCTGCGAGACCTTCTTTGGGGGTCAGCAGTACAGTACAGTACTATACAACTCCCTGGAGGGTGAAGGACAGAGAGGCAAAGAAATGAAACAATAAACAAGATTTACCAAACCCCACAGTGGCTGAAAAGAACTCCCTTCCCCCAGCCCCAAGATATTAAGCCTAGATAAAGCCCCAGACTCACTGCAGCCAAAGGAGAGAACAGACATCTTCCTCACATCAGTTGCTATAAGGAAAGAGGAAGGAGTCAGGGACCCTCTCTTCAGTGAATCTGGCCAGCAAAACCTGTTTTGAATCTCACTATGACCAAACCAAAACACAGGAAAGCAGAGACAGAAACACCTCTGAAAGGTGTGCCAATGAGCACCATGTGCTGGTCATTCTGGAAATTGACTGGAAAAAACTTTTAGGTCTTAACGTGAACTCCTGGTTGAAAATCTGTATATAGTTAGTGAATTCCTGGCCTAATTTTGATGACTAGAGCAGGGCAATTTTTTTTCATTCACCCCCACCCTTCGGCTTGCTTGCTGTCTGCTCTCTGTGTCCATATGCTGTGTGTTCTTCTGTGTGTCTGTATTTATTTTTATTTATTTCCTCCCCCACCTGTGGCTTGCTTGTTGTCTGCTCTCTGTGTCCTTTCACCACGTGTTCTTCTGTGTTTTTACTTGTCTCCCTTTTTATAGCTTCACCTTGCTGAGTCAGCTCTCTGCGGTGCTTGTGGGCCAGGAAGCACTCCACAGCACTTGTGGGCTGGGTGGCACTCCATTGATTTTGCAGGCCAGCAGCTCTCCACAGCGTGCAAGCAAGTCTGCCTTCACAAAGAGGCCCCAGGGTGCAAACCCAGGTCCTCGCATATGGTAGATGGGAGCCCAAATGATTGAGCCACAGCTGCTTCCCAAGCTGGCATTTTAAAGACTTAGAATAAGGTGAACCAAATATTAAAGAAGAGCTGTGAAGAAAAAGAGGCAAGTGAGAGAAATTAGCCATCAAAGTATATTCAACAAATATTTAGATGTCTAGACATCAGCAAGAAATTACCAGCCATATTAGGTAACAGGAAGAGATGGCCCAGCCAAAGGAACAAGTCAAATATCCTGAAGAGATAAGCACTGAAGACAATTACTCAATGTTAATCACACAATACTCCTAAATAAATTCAAAGAACTGAAAGAAAATATGACTAAAGATAATTAATGACAATATTTTTAATAAAAAATATTAACAAGACACTGCGTGAGCAGAAAAAAACAATTTGAAAGCCTGCAAAGAAAAGTAACATACTTTATGTGAATGAAAGACACACTGGATGAGATTAAAAATGCATTAGAGGAAGATAAAAGCAGATTCGAATTGATTGAAAAAAGAATTAATGATTTCAAAGACAGAACACCTTTTTCCATTCAAAGACAGGAAAACGGAAAGAGAAGAGAATGGATAAAATGAACCAGGTTCTCAGGGAACTGCATGACAATGAAACATGCACAAACATATGCATTATCTGTGTCCTGGAAGGAGAAGAGAATGGAAAAGTAGCAGAAAGAATATTTGAGGAAATAGTGACTGAAAAACTTCCCAAACCTTATAAAAGACATAAATATCAATATCCAACAAGGACAACACAACCCAAACAGAATAAATCCAAAAAGACCTCATTGAGACACCTGCTATTCAGACTGACAAGTAGCAGATGTAAGTCGAGGATTCTGAGGGAAGCAGACTTGGCCCAGTGGGTAGAGCATCTGCCTACCACATGGGAGGTCCACAGTTCAAACCCAGGGCCTCCTTGACCAATGTGGAGCTGGCCTATATGCAATGCTAATGTGTGCAAAGAGTGCTGTGCCACACAGGGTGTACCCTGCAGGACAACACAACCCAAACAGAATAAATCCAAAAAGACCTCATTGAGACACCTGCTATTCAGACTGACAAGTAGCAGATGTAAGTCGAGGATTCTGAGGGAAGCAGACTTGGCCCAGTGGGTAGAGCATCTGCCTACCACATGGGAGGTCCACAGTTCAAACCCAGGGCCTCCTTGACCAATGTGGAGCTGGCCTATATGCAATGCTAATGTGTGCAAAGAGTGCTGTGCCACACAGGGTGTACCCTGCATAGGGGAGTCCCATGCATAAGGAGTGCTCTCCGTAAGGAGAGCTGCCCAACATGAAGGAAAGTTCAGCCTGCCCAGGTACAGTGCTGCACACACAGAGAGCTGATGCAGCAAGATGATGCAACAAAGAGACACAGATTCCTGGTGCCGCTGGCAAGGATAGAAGTGGTCATGGAAGAACACAGAGAACAGTGGTCATGTGAATGGACACAGAGAACGGACAACTGGGGCAGGGGGAAGGGGAAAGAAATAAATAAAAAATAAATCTTAAATAGAAAAGAAATAGAGGATTCTGAAAGCAACAAGAGAAAAGCAAAACATGACATACAGGGTAACCTCAATAAGATTTAGTACCAAGTTCTCATCAGAAACAATGGGGGTGAGAAGAAAATGGTATGATGTATTTAAGTAGTGAAAGAGAAAAATTGCAAGTCAAGAATTCTATATCTAGTAAAACTGCCCTTAGAAAATGAAGGTGAATCAAACTCTTCACAGAAAAACAATACCTGAAAGAAAATGTTACCAAAAAAGACCAGAATTACAAGAGATACTAAAGGGAGTGTTGGAGCCTGAAAGGAAAAAACAATAGTATGAGACTTGGAGAAGAATGTAGAAATGATTAGTAGGAAGAGTAAACTAAAGGGTAAAAAGACTGACAATAATACAATATGAAAACAGAAAGATAAAATGGATGAAGTAATGCCTTCACAGTAATAACTTGAATTTTAATGGCTTAAACTTCCTAATCAAAAGACATAGACTGATAGAGTGGATGTACAAATATGAGCCTTCCATATGCTATCTAAAAGAGATTCACCTGAGACATAAGGACACAACAGGTTGAAAGCAAAAGGTTTAAAAGATATTCCATGAAAATAGTAACAAAAAAACAAAAGAAATGGAGGAGCAATATTAATATCAGACACAGTATTAATTATTGTAAATGCAAAACTATTATAAGGGATGAAGAAGGCCATTATATATTAATCAAAGGGCAATTCACAAAGAAGAAAAAACAATAGTAAATATTTATGCACTTAACCTGAGTGTCTCATGACACATGAGGAACACACTGGCAAAACTGAATTGAAAAATAAATGTCTCTACAAAGTAGTTGGAGGCTTCAATAGAACACTCTTGAATAGAACATATGGACAGAGTAAAAATAGAGAATTTGAATAATATGATAAGTGAACTAGACCTGACAGACATCTATAGAACATTGCACTGCAAAACAGCACAAAATATATTCTTTTGAAGAGCTCATGGATCCTTCTCCAAGATAAACCATATGTTGGATCACAAGATAAGAATTATTAAACTTAAAAAGATTATGCAAGACATTTTCTCTGATCATAACAGAATGAAACTGGAAATTAATAAGGGATGGAAAAAGGCAAAACATATATATATATATATATATATATATATATATATATATATATATATAAAGATTAAACAACACGCTCTTAAATAATCAATAGATCAAAAATGAAATTGCAAGAAAATCCAGCAAATATCTTGCAATAAATGAAAATGAGAGCACATCAGATAAAAGCCTATGGGACACTACAAAGTCAGTCCTGAGAGAAAAATTTATATCCTTCAATGCTAATGTGAAAAAAGAAGAAAGGGCTAAAATTGAAGATCTTAACTGCGTATCTGGAGGAACTAGAAAAAGAACAGCAATCTAACCCCAAAGCAAGCCTAAAGAAAGAAATAGTAAAGATCAGAGCAGAAATAAATGAAATAGTGAACAGAAAAGAATAGAGAGAATCAACAAAACCCAAAGTTGGTTCTTTGAGAAGATCAACAAAATTGACAAACCCTTAGCTAGACAGACAAAGAAAAATTAGAGAAGACACTAATAAAATAATAAATGAGAGGAGGGGCATTTCTAGTCACTCTTTAGAAAAAAAAAAGATCGTAAGAGGGTACTATGAACAAATAACTGTACACCAACAACTAGACAATGTAGACAAGATAGACAAATTCCAAGAAACACAAGAATCTACTGCACTGAACCTAGATGAAATAGAAGACATCAACAAACTAATCACAAGTGAAGAGATAGAAACAATAGTCAAAAACCTCCCAAAGATGAAAAGCCTGGGACCAGATGACTACACAGGTAAGTTCAACTAATTATTCAAAGATGAGCTAATACCAAACTTGATCAAACTCTTCCAAAAAATTCAACAGAAAAGAATACTACCAAACTCATTCTCTGAAGCCAACATCACCCTAATACCAAAATCAAATAAAGATACTATGAAAAAAGAAAATTACAGACCAATATCTTTAATGAATATAGATACAAAACTCATTAAATAAATATTAATGCCTGCAAACCGAATCCAAAAGTACATTATAAAGAGCTATACACCATGATCAAGTGGGTTTTATCCCAGGTATGCAAAAGTGGTTCAACATAAGAAAATCAATTAGTGTAATAAACCACATTGATAAATTGAAGAAAAAAATCAGGTGAATTTTTCGATAGATGTAAGAAAGGCATTTGACAAAATACAGCACCCTTTCTTGATTAAAAATGTATCCAAATGATAAGCATAGAAGGAAGCTTTCTCAATATAGTAAAGTGCATATATGAAAAACTTACAGCTAACATTGTACTCAATGGTGAAAGACAAAGCTTTCCCACTGAGATCAGGAACAAGACAAGAATGTTCACTGTCTCTACTGTTATCCAATACTGTGTGAGACTTTTTACTAGACCAATTAGGCTAGACAAAGAAATAAAATGCACTCAAATAAGAAAGAAAGAAGTAAAACTTGTGCTACTCACTACTGATATGCTCCTATATCTAGAAAATCCTGGGAAATCCACAAAAAAAGATAATAGAACTAATAGACAAATCCAGCCAAGAAATGGGATACAAGATTAATACACAAAACTCAATAGTATTTCTGTACACTACTTATGTGCAATCTGTGGAGGAAATCAGAAAAATAATTTCATTTATAATAGTGAGTAAAACAATCAAATATTTAAGAATAAATTTAACCAAGGACATAAAAGACCTGTAATCAGAAAACTACAAAACATTGCTAAAAGATACTGAAGAAGACTTACGTAAATGGAAGGACATTCAGTGTCCATGGATTGGAAGAATAAATATTATGATGTCAATTCTACCCAAACTGATTTACAGATTCAATGCAATCCCAATAAAATTCCCAACAGTCTTTTTTGCAGAAATGGAAAAGGCAATTATCAAATTTATTTGAAAGGGTAAAGGATCTCAATAGATAAATATGTCTTAAAAAATAAGTACAAAGTTGGTGGGCTCTCACTTCCAGACTTTAAAGCATGTTACTTAGCTCCAGTGGTAAAAATAGCATGGTACTGGCATAATGACAGACACATTGACCAATGAAACTGAATCAAGGACACAGAAATAGATCTTCATATGTACAATCATGTGATTTTTGATGAGGCAGTCAAGGCTGCCCAACTGAGCCAGAACAGTCCATTCAACAAATGGTGCTGGGAGACTTGGATATCCATATCCAAAAGAAAGAAAGATGACCTTTATCTCACCCTTTACACAAAAATTAACTCAAAATGGATCAAGGACTTAAATATAAAAGAGACAACCATAAAACTCCTAGGCAAAAATGTAGGAAAACATCTTCACAGTACTGTTGTAGGCTGTAGATTCTTCAACCTTACACCTAAAGCATGAGCAACAAAAGAAAAAATAGACGAATGGAACCTCTTCAAAATGCAACACTTTGGCACCTCGAAGGACTTGGTCAAAAAGGTGGAAAGCCAGCTGACTCAATGGGAGAAAATATTTGCCAATCACATATCTAATAAAGGCTTAATATCAGTGATATATAAGGAGATCATACAGCTCAACAATAAAAAGGAAAACTACCTGATTAATAACTGGGCAAAAGATTTGAAAAGACAATTGTTGAAAGAATAAATACAAATGATGAAGAAACACATGAAAAAACAGTCAACATCCCTATTGGTTAGGAACATGCAAATCAAAATTTCAATGAGATATCATTTCACACTTATTAGACTGGCCACTAATAAAAGGTCAGAAAACTGTAAGTGTTGGAGAGGATGTGGAGAGATAGGAAATCTTATTTAATGTTAATGTGAATGTAGAATGGTACAGCCACTGTAGAGAACTGTTTAAAAATTCCAAAGGAAGTTGACTATAGACTTGCCATGTGACTTGGCAATACCATTACTAGGGATATACCAAAAGAATTGAGAGCAGAGACACAGACATCTGCAAACCAGTGTTCATAGCAATGTTAGTCATGATTGCCAGAAGTTGGAAACAACCCAGGTGTCCATTAACTGATGAACAGATAAACAAATTATGGTGTATACATACAATGGAATATTATGCAGCATTAAAAAGAAATGAAGTCATAAGCATATTACATGGATGAATCGGGAGAACATTACGTTAAGTGAAGCAAGCCAGGCACAAAGGGACAGATACTGTATGATTGTGCTATTATGAACTAAATCTAACTTGTGAACTCATGGAGTTAATAATTAGAATACGGGTTACCAGAAAATAGAATGAGGTTAGAGAATGGAAACCTGAGTGTTATTCTGTGCAGAATTGCTTAAAAGGTTGTTTATAAATCTTTGGAAATGAATAGAAATGATGAAAGTACATTACAGTGTTTTTAACAAGCAGAGCTATTAGATAGGTATGACAGTGGTTGAAAGTATAAGTCTAAGGTCATGTATATTAATAGAAGGAAAGCTAAAAAATGTAACATGGGATTATTTAACATAGCGAAACTTCATGGAAAATATGATATGATATGGGTGATATTGCATATATAGGATGGTTTTGACAAAATATAAGTGTAATTTTATGCTGGTGAGAAGGATATAGAAGAACAGCTATGTATGGCAGTGGAAGTATAGCAAGATTGAGAAATGATAAGCTTTTTGTTGACTTGTTTGTTTTTTGTTTCTTGTTTTTATTACTATTGTAATAATGAAAATGCTCTAAAAATCACTGAAGTGATGAATGTTCTACTATTTACTTATACCAAAATCACTGATTTTACACTTTGGATGGATTTATGCCCTATTAATATGTATCAACAAAATTAGTTTATTATAAAATTGTTTACAAAATTCCTTGTCATATGTTTGACTATATGATTTTATTCTGTTTTCTAAGCATTGCTATTTTTAATATATATATCAAAGCTATCTCTTTGTAGTTATTCTCTTTTTTGTGTGTACAGACACATTAAAAGCAGCAGTATGTGGTTAAAAAGGAAGCAAAGAAATCATTGATTTAAATTGATAGAAATTTATAATATATTTTGAGGACCAAAACATACACAAACACAAACACAATTGCTCACATACAAACACAAGCACACATAAAAAATGTATATTTGGATGGGATTGTATGAAGAAGGTGGAGTAGGAAGCTCCACGAATCAGTTTCTCCATTAAAACAACTTATGAACTGGCAAGAACTGTTTGAATGGACTGTTTTGAAACTCTGGAGCCTAGTGGAACACTGTGCAGCATCCATGGAAGATCTAGAGGAAAAAGCTGGTAAATTGTTTTGATGAATTTCACCCTCTGTGCAGCAGCTATCATTACCCTCCCTTTTTCAGTCCCACAAATCTATTAAACACACTACCATATTAATTCTAAGATGTACCTTTTTATGTATTTATCAACTCTGAAATCAAGGTGAGTTTAACAATTAATGGCATTATCTTATAGAAGTGGAACCTCTTTTTGTATGTTCATTTTCTTTTCTTGGTGCCAGAAAAATAAAATTTCTTGCAATCAACAGCATCTTAAATTTGGTGAATTGCAATTGATTCCTGGTTCTAAGAAGGTAATAATTAAAAGTAGGACTCAGCTATCAAGGATATCAGACTTAATTAGGAGGAGGTAGTCATCTAAAAATCAAAATACAACCATACACACTGTATTTGGAGGCATAGTGGAATAACTTATTCTACACTAATAAGACAGATGAAGAAAATTTCTCAAAGGAGGTAACTATCAAGCTGTGTCTCAGTCAGGGAAAAGTGTGACATTCTTGACCAAATACACAATTAAGTTAAAATATGTAAGTGAGACAGAGCTTGGCATGGTGGTGTTTTGGTATATGAGAATGTAAGAATCCAGTGGGAAAGGAGTGACAAGATATGCTGTTGAAAGGGAAGGGATTTTCTTCAGTTCTTCCAGTGGGCTTTATCTCATGATTTTGCTTACACTGCCAGGAATTACCTGGAATTCATGTTTCTCTAGCTGTGGCTTCCTACATTGTGCAACACTGCAGCTTCCTCAGCAAGGAGGCCCAGCTACAGGACTCTCCTTCCATCAGTTGGGGACTTTACCATTTTTCATGTCACCTGTTCCCCAACTGTGTTATGTCCCTCAACTGGAAATTGGTGGTGAGTTTTTGGACTCCTCTCCTTCAAAGTGGCGTTAGTGAGTGGAGGAAGGATGGATGGATGTCACAGCTAGAATGGACCTATGTGAAATTCCAGAAGATTGGCAGTCCAGGAGGTGGCATGGGAGGAGTACAGGAGGTCAAGTTCCTACAGTCTCAATTTACATAAATTTTTCTCCTTTGCCTTCTAGCCTGTGTTCTACCTTTCACCTACCCCAGAAACTGACCCTGACACCTCCGGCCTGGGATCATTTCTTGCATGGACAGTGTCTGGGCCTGCTTCTCAACAGCATCTGGGAGGCTTGGGGCTCTGTGCGGCCCTGAGCTGTGCCTGCCTGCTGCCCACACAGTGGCAGGGTAGTTCTTCACTTTCCTCTGAATGGCTCCTCATGCAGCTTTCTAGTGTCAGGGTAAGATATAAAGAGTTAGTCCTCAAAGCTCATTGGTGTGTAGTCTGATCCCTGATCACTGCTTTTGATCAGCTACTTCAGATTGCAGAAGACCCAGTTGCGAGGGTGGCCATTGTTCCAACCTTACTCAGACAAAGTCTGCAGACAATAGCCTTCCTCAAAACTATGGAAAATCATTAAAGAACTGCAGTTGCTAGGCAAGTGTTCTATCAAGAAAATGCAGTATGAAAAGCACTGAGATTTTACTGCCCCTTTCCCAACCCCTCCCGAGCACAATGTGGAGCCAGCCTATGCTCCCTTTGTGGGTTCCTGACCTTACCCCAGGGGGAGCAGATTAATGTCTCTGGACAAACAGGGTTGCCTAAATGTCACTTTCAACCAATAGTGATGATGCCTGAAAAGCTTACCTAAGAAACTCCTCTTGGGCTTATCATCTCAGAATTTGTCCTGAAGTTGCAAGGAGCTTGAGACAATAAAAGTGGCATAAGAAACAATTAAGTCCAGGAAGTGAGAATGGACAATCACCACACCAAGGAACCATGAGAAACTACAATAGCAAAGAAGAGAGTCCCATCCATCAGCTATGTGGGGTTGAAACCCCCTCTCAATCAGAGGTGGTCATCACAATCCCAGAATCCTCAGAATTGGAGAATGAAATACGGACTAGAGTGGATTTACTGATACACTACATAAGAATTACTGTGATTCTAGCAATGGAAGAAATTATATCATTGATTTGGAGACAGTGGCCACTGGAGTTGCTCAAGGCAGGGAGAGGGAAAAAGAGGTGTAATATGGGGAATTTTCAGGATTGGGATTGTCCTGACTGACATTGCAAAAACAGATATAGGACATTATATATTCTGCCATAATTTACCAAATGGAGTGGGAGAGAGTAGACTACAATGTAAACTATAATCCATGCTGTGTGGCAATGCTCCAAAATGTGTTCATCAGTTGCAATGAACATATCACACTAGTGGAAGAAGTTGTTAATGTGGGAAAAGTGGGAGGTGTGGGGAGTGGGGTATATGGGAATTCCCTGTATTTTTTTAATGTAACATTTTATGTAATCTATGTAACTTTTAAAAATAAATTTAAAAAAAAATTTTTTAAAAAGAAACAGGTCAAAGCAGCCTGAGTAGACTTAATATTATTCTACTATAGATTTTATTGTGATTCTAGAAACAGAAGAACTTTTATCATTGATGTGGGGTAGTGGCCACCTGAGGTTCTGAGATGAGAGAGAGGGAAAAATAGGTGTAATATGGGGATGTTTTTGGGACTTGGGAATTGTCCTGAATGACATTACAATGGCAGATATGGGTCATTATATATCTTGTCATAACTTACAAAATTGTGTGGGAGAGAGTGTAAACTACAATGTAAACTATAATCCATGCTTAGTGTCAATATTCTAAAATGTGCTCATCAATTGTAACAAATGTACCACACTAATGAAGAATGTTGTTAATGTGGGAAAATGTAGGAGGGGTAGGGAGTGGGGCATATGGGAATCCTCTATGTATTTTATGCAATATTTATGTAATCTAAGTACCTTTTTAAAAAAAAGTATATATATATATATATACACACATACATATACACATACATTATATATATATATATATACACACACACACACACACACACACACACACACTTTGGGAAAGGTAGAAAGTTCCTTCATAGGGAATAGAGGAGCATTCAAATTCTTGTAAATAGGGGAATACCTAAGTTTGTTAGCAAGCACAAACTCAGGACAAAACACAGCCTCAGTAAAGACTTGGTGGGTCAAGCACTTTGCATTTGCCTCAGACTGAACTTCTTGTTAGGAGAGCTGAACTCTGAAGGTATCCATCAGCCAACATGGAGACAATCTGCAAAACTTGGGAAAGGTGTTTTTTTAAATGTTGGTTTGTTCAGTTTTGCTAGCTCCTAACATGCAAGAAATCTCTGTCCTATTAACACAAGCTGGATATAAACTCCAGGAACAGAGAGTTTGGGGACTAAATTCTATTGTTACCACTTTAAAATAGTAAAACATATAGGATGCAGCAAAAGCTTATTCTCTAAATAAACCATCAAAGAAGAAAACCAGACCTTGGATTTACCAGAACTGAGACTTTAAAATAGGATTCTCAATAGGTTAAAAGAGATGATGGAAAATATAAAGAATGAACTAAAGTACATAAGGATAACATGAATGAACAATATGAGAATCTCAATAAAGAGATATAAATTTATAAAGGAACCAAAAAAGAGTAAGTGAATTGAATACCACAACAGGGAGAATGAAAATTTCCCTAGAGGGTTGGAGCTGGCAGAAGAAGACTCTGTGAACTTGAAGACAAGACAATTGAAATGAGTTAGGCAAGGAGTAGAAAAAAAGAATTTTAAAAAGTAAAATTAACCTAGACATGTGAGACATCATCAAGCATTACAATATATACATTATGGGCATCCTAAAAGGAGAATAAAGAGGTAAATAAACAGAAGAAATATCCAAAGAAATAATGGCAGAAAACTTGGCAAACTTAGCAAAAAACATGAATAGACACATCCAAGAATCCAAAAAAAACTCAAAATAGGATGAACTAAAAAAGAAATATGCCCAGACACATAGTTATCAATTGTCAAGTACAAGGACAAGGGGAGATTTCTGAAAGCTGGATGGGAAAACTACATCTTTGTAGAAAGGGTTTCCAGTAAGATTAAGTGGCAATAATACCAGTAAAAGAAGTAGATTTTTCACATAGAACCAACGTATATAATTAAATTATTGTTAAAAATTTTAAAACACAGTCTAGAAAAATTGTCATTTCCTCTATTAAATGCCAAGCCACCACTCTTAAATGCTGACTTTATAGATTTTTCTAATTGGAAAAAAAATCAAACAGCAATTTTGGCATTTAAGTGTCACAGTTATTATCTCCTTGCTAGTTGATAACTGACATAGTTGAGTCTGTGTTAAAAAATGTTTTACCTGCTGCAATAACATTAAATTATGTTTAGAGCAAGAATGTAAAAATCTAATGTAATAAACTTACTTTTCACATTTAAGTTTTTGCTCTTGTTATAATGAATAGTCTTATGTTTAAATATGTAATTGTGGTTTCTCCATACAATTTTTTTTTAGGCATCAGGAGATAGAACATCAAACCCTATAATTAAGGCAAATTAAAAGTTTCTATATCACCATCTGTTGTTTGCAAGGCTCATAGTTTCAATGTTAACAGTCTAGTTCATTACACACACAAGAAAACATTCATGTAAATGTGTTCTGAAATTAATGGCCCTAGCCTTATGAGGTAACTTGATGAGTAAAATATGTTCTCTTTTGGAAAATTAGTGCTTGATTTTTGTGGCAAATAACCTCTTGTAAGAAGCCAGATGATGAGTGGGAGAGGTAATTAAATTTGAAGAGTGTGAAATGTATTTAAACATAGGATTGGGTCCAAGGACTATGATTGCCCAATGAACATGATATGTCATTGGCCCATGATATAATAGAATTTTTACATTTCTAAATAAACACTGATGGGAAGGGTCAACTAAGAAATATAAAAAGCATCTCCCAAACAATATAGACTGTCCTGTTTCCGAAACATAGAGATACAGAAAAATTGAGCTCAGAGCAGAGATCTATATGGACAGTAATTGTATTAGGCAGCCAAAGGGATGCTGATGTAAAATACCAGAAATTGGCTGGTTTTTATAAAGGGTATTTATTTGGGATAGGAGCTTACAGGTACCAGACCATAAGTATAAGTCACTTCCCTCACCAAAGTCTACTTTCACCTGTTGGAGCAAGATGGCTGCTGATGGCTGTGAGGGTTCAGACTTCCTGGGTTCCTTCTTTATAGGCTCTTGCTTCTCTCTGCATTCAAGGTTCCTTTCTTCCCAGGGATTGCCTCTTCCTGGGCTCAGGGTTCCTCTCTTTCTGGGGATTGCTCCTCTTTCCTCTGTGAGCTTACTTCCCAGGGCTCCAGCTTAAGGCTTCAGCACCAAACTCCAACATCAAAACCCCAACATCAAAACCCCTCACCTCTGTCCTTTGCCATGACTTTTCTCTGTGAATCCCCACCCCTTGGTGGGTGAGGACTCAACACCCTAAAGATATGGCCCAATCAAAGCCCTAATCATAACTTAATCATGCCCAGGAACAGACCAGATTAGAAACATAATCCAATGTCTAATTCTGGAATTAATAACCATATAATTGCTACAGTAATAAAATCTTATTTTGCTTAATTGGACATCTTTATTTTTGAACATATTTTATAAACTCATTTTTACAGGCCATCCTCATAGAAATATAATTTTTCACTATGTCAAATAACCCAAATAGTTTTATCCTGAAGTCACTGGTGACTACTCACATTGTATTCTTTCAAGGATTCTAAGCCTAAGACATATGAACCATCAGTCTATTTCATTGAAAACATGGCTTTTCCATGTTTTCCAAGTATTTTCCAAGTATCCACTAGGCTTTGAAGATTATTTCAACAATTCAGCAGATATTTTCTGGGCACTTTATTCTTTTCAGAATAATGAATTAGGTGACTTAGAATGAATACATATATAGTATTTTAATTATATATTCAATTGTGGTAAGTAATGTCTCCCTGAGGATGTCCATGTCTTAATCCCACAAATTTGTGACATAGCAAAAGAGACTTGGCAGATGTCATTAAGTTAAACCTGGGCAGGCTTGATGTGATTGCAAGGATCTTTATAAGAAAGAGGTGAGGTGATCAGAGTCACAGAAAAAGATGTGATATTGGACAGAGTTAATGGGGGACCATGAGTCAAGGAATGCAACTGTCTTATAGAAGCTGGAAAAAGCAAGGAAACATTTGCCTTTAGAACCTCCAGAAAGAATGTAATCCTAATAATCTCATTACTTTAATTAAACTCAGTAATATTTCTGAACTACAGAACTTTAAGATGAGAATTTGTATTGATTTAAGCCACTAAGCTTGTGGTAATTTGTTACACCAGCAAGAAAATAAAACAAATATATCCTCTATGCTCTAAAGACTAACTTGTTACTCTTGTCAACAGAAATTAAAGCCAACAAAGAATGTATGAAAATAAATTCTAATGCATTCAAGGAAAGAAGAAAAGGATGTGACAGGCACCATTATTTTTCTTAGGATGTAGCTTTTAAAAATGACAGACTTTGAGTCAGGATTTTAAAAATAAAATATAAAAATATGTCAACAGTACATATTTTCATCTCATCAAATACTAAGTTTTGGTGAGGTATATGAATAATATTTAAAATTTGAAGTGGGGTGAGGGGGGTGGGGGGTATATGGGGACCTCATATTTTTTTAATGTAACATTAAAAAATTAATAAAAACAAAGATTTTTAAAAATTTCATTGGGCCTTGGTACCTGCCATGCCACTTTATGTCCCAACTAATCTACTGGTGTCTTGGATTGTATCTCAAAATGTTCATGGAAATTCCTATCAAAAATTTGCTCTCATTATTCCTCCTTGATGTTTTAGTCCCAAAAATCACTTGGATTTTTATTTTCTTTACTACCATAGTTACTTGTGTCCTCCATGACAGCTTGGTTTGACATAAGCTACAAAAATAAAAACTTTAAAAATTAAAAAAATTGAATAGCAAAATTGATGTTGTCTTCCACTGAAACTTCCCAGTGCTAGAGCCACAGTTTTTAATAATGATACAATAAACCCCACCACCCTTATAATCCTATATATTGTTGCTTGGCAAAAACAGTGAAAATATTCTCATTCAATATCTACTTCCATTTCCATCTGCATAAGGTTATGGTAGGAGTTTATGGAGCCAGAAAGGAAAGGAACTAACATAGATAGTCTGTTGATTATGCCATTATAATTTAGGTCCAAATTTGCCCTAAAAAATTTAAAAAATCTCCATTCATTACTGAACCAATATTCCACATGTAAATTGAATCCTTGGTTCTTTCATTTCTCCTTATGATAGATTTTTCTTGCAGAAAATCAACATTTCTGAGAAAATAATTTAACCTGAATAAAATTTGAAAAAACAAATATTTTATGGCAACATTGGGCTATTGAGAAAATTAAAACTTGAGAATGGGAGAGCCCAGAGTAAATGTAAATGTGGAAATGAGAAATGATATGAAATTATTGACCAACAGTTGTTTATCTCCTCAGGGGTTTTGTAAATTCTTGGCAAACAGACAGATCCTTAGAGGATTTTAGGAGAAGAATTTCAACTGACAAGCAAAAATGTCACCCTAGCTTAGGGCCATCTCTCAGGGTTGGAGAAACAAAAAGTAGTTTGAGGTTGCCAAGGTAGCCAAGGTAGAGAACTGTTTAAAGTAAGCACAACACCACATTTTCTTCCCTTTGGAAGCATTTGCTAAAGTCTTAAGCTGTATCGGGCAACATGACAAGAAATTAGGCAGAAAGCTACTAAGAAAAAAAAAAAGAGAGAGTAAATTTTAGCACTGTTGTGTTTTTTTTGAATCATTTATCCAAGATGTAAAGATAAACCAAGAAAACTGACAAGTGATATTTCATGTTGCTGTATTTTAATAATTTTGAAAGAAATCTTTGAAACTTACATAAAAGAGTTTTTCTTATATTTTTTTATTTTTAAAGAAGCTTCACATTACATAAATGTTACATTAAAAAATACAATGGATTTCCATATGCCCTCCTCTCTCCTCCCTCACAATTTCCCACATTAACAACATCCTTCATTACTGTGGTACATTTGTTACAATTGATGATCCCATATTGAAGCATTGTTACTAACTATGCACTACACTTTACATTATAATTTACATTCTGTCCTGCACAACTTTGTAAGTTATGACAAAATATACAATGGCCTGTATCTACCAATGCAATGTCATTCAGGACAAATCCAATGTCCTGAAAATGCCCCCATATTACATGTATTCTTCCCTCTCTCAGCCCTCAGAACCTCTGGTGGCCACTGTCTTTGAGTTTTAATATTGCAGAGGAAAAAGGTGGAATTGAAGTTCCACTAAGAATGAAAGACCCAAGTAAATATACCAAGCTTTTAGTTGGAGAGCTTCAACCTAGGAGAAGGAAAACCAAGAGGTAGTCATTGACTTTATAACTGTGACTCAACTACAAATTGTTAGTTTTTTATTGGATTGAAGATTTTATATCATGCATGCTTACTACCAGACAATAGAATGAATGCTTTCTTAGGAATACATTATCTTCCAAATATACAGTTTTTATAAGTAATTTCACCATTTAGTCATAAATTTCTAAATACAACAGTATCACACTGAGCTGAGAGAAAAAAAGACAATAAAAACACATACTCGGATGAGCCAATTACGGCAACTTTAAGAAATGAGCTTCAAAATACCTACAGTTAGAGAGTAGAAAAATAAGTGTAATTTGGGGGCATTTTCAGTATATTGGTATTGCCCTGAATGACTTTGCAATAATAGATATAGACCATTATATATCTTGTCATAACTTAACAAAAATTGTGTGTGAGAGAGAGAGAGACAACCAAAATAGATACAACCACAGGTAGTGGTGCTCCTGAGGGCTATGGAAACACCCAGGTCCTAAGGTCATGGCAGAAGGCTCTGGAGTTCAGAGCCTTGTCAGTGGGCCCTACTTTGGAATTTGTGCTCCTGAGTGTGATGAAGTTGGATTCAGATGTGATTTCTCCACACATGCCTCTTCTGTCCCTCTTATAGAATTAGTGGTTGGTGCTGGGGTTGGTGTATGCTCAGGAGATTTGACTCTCTGGACTGTCCATGTGCCAGCTGGGCCCTGAGCCTCAGCAGAGTTGCAACATCTGCTCTCCAGTACATTGGCCTTACCCAGGACAGTTAACAAGGAGGTGAGGATGGTCAACCACCACACCAAGGAACCAAGAGAGTCTACAACTGCAAGCAGAATTAAATCAGCCATGTGAGATCTAAGCCCCCTCTTGATTTAGAGGTGGAGTGGGCATCAACATCCCAGGGTCATCAGGATGGAGGAATAAAATATGGATTAGAGTGGACTTATTGGTACTCTGCATAGAATTATTGTGACTCTAGCAATGGAAGAAATTATACTACTGATGTGGACGCAGTGGCTACGGGAGTTGCTGAGGGCAGGGAGAGGGAAAAAGAGGTGTGATATGGGGGCATTTTTGGGACTTGAAGCTGTCCTGAATGATAATGCAGGGACAGATGCATGACATTGTATATCCTGCCATAATCCACTAAATGGACAGGGAGAGATTGTAAACTACAAAGTAAACTATAATTCATGCTGTGTAGCAGTGCTCCAAAATGTATTCATCAAATGCAATCAATGTACCACACTAATGAGAGAAGTTGTTGATATGGGAGGAGTGGGGGATGTGGGGGGTGGGATGTATGAAAACTTCCGTAATTTTTAATATAACATTTTGTGTGACTTACGCAACTTTAAAAAAATAAAAAATGTTAAATGGGGAAAAAAGAAAACAGAAAAAAAATTGTAATGTAAACTATAATCCACACTTAGTGCCAATGCTCCAATATGTGTTCATCAATTGTAATAAATGTACCACACTAATGAAGGATGTTGTTAATGTGGGAAACTGTGGGAAAGGCAGAAAGTGGGGCATTTGGGAATCCCCAACATTTTTAATGTAACATTTATGTAATCTAAGTATCTTTTAAAAAATGGTCTACAGTTAAATGGCTCAAGAAAGTAGATTGCAAAAATAAGAATTTCCCCAAAGAATAGAAGTTATTTAAAAAAAAAAATTGGACTAGTAAAATGTAAAGAAAATGTAGTAGTTGAAATTAAAGATTCATGAGAGATGAGTTTAAAAGCAAATTAGACACAATAGAAGGGATGATTAATAAACTAGAAAATTGTTATTAATAACATAGCAAAGTTAATATAGAAAGAGCAAATTAGGTAAGGAAAAATTTCATAACGTGGCTATGGTATATATGTAAAGGGCCTGGCTAAGTGTAATTTAGGGAGGAAAATGAAAGATGTAGAATCCTTATTTGATGAGATATAGATCTATAATTTTTCAAAACAGATGAAATACATGGTCATATATTCAAGAAGCTACATGAAATCTGTGTAGTATAAATCAAGTAAAGCAACATCAACATCCATTATAATAGACCCGTTAAAAATAAAGACAAGGGAGATCCCATCTGAGTCCAGATTCATCACGAGTGTTGTTGGGGGGGGGGAGAGGGGGGGTGGGGGGGTGGGGTTGAATGGGACCTCACATATATATTTTTAATGTAATATTATTACAAAGTCAATAAAAAAAATAAAATTAAAATTAAAAAAAATAAATCCTGTTAGAAATCATAAAAAAAAATAATAATAAAGACAAGGAGAAAAATATCAACTCTTTAAAAATTTCCCTCAAGGTACAAGATAAGTTTGATGTGTGACATTAACTTAAAGTAAAATCTTATAATCATGAAAATAATCTTAAAAGTGAAAATGAACTGATGTCTTCAATTTACTTTAAATACATCAAAATAAATATATTAATGATTGGATAGAGGTTGAATGGATAGAGTGATACTGTGATAAAGCATGCATACTAAAATTTAATGGCCATCTCTAAGTAGTGGCTATACTGACTTTCACTGTCAAATTCTATCAACTTCATTCTTTGTTTGAAAATTTCAAAATAAAATATCAGAAAAAAAATGAAAGTCTAAAGGCTATTCCAATAGTCATCAGGAAAATACTATTTAAAATGCCAATAAAATACCACTGCAATCTTTGAAGAATGCTTAAATTCATTGAACAAATAAAAAGAAATCTCATAATAGCAAGTGTTGATTAGACTGCTCAGCAACAAAAACATTCCCAAAATAAGAGTAGAAATTAGTAATATCTACTATATCCATAATTATGCCTACTCTATCATTCAGCAATTCTACTTCTAGCTATCTACATATCTGCAACATAAGCCATATAAAAATTGTTTATATCATTATCATTCATATTATCTAATATATTAAAGAAACCTAATTGAATGGATTCATATTTCACTTCCAGTTGAGAGCCACTGGTCTAGTGATATAAGTTTTTAATTAGCATGTATATGCAAGTTCTGAACATGCTCAACAAAACCTCAACCAATCACAAGTGAAGAGACTGAGCAGTCATCAAAAACCTCACAAAGATGAAAAGCCCAGGATCAGACTGTTTCACAGGTGAATTCTACCAGTCATTCAAAGGTGAACTAATACCAATCTTGCTCAAGTCTTTCAAAAAAATTCATCAGGAAAAACTCCTATGAAATTCATTATATGAAGCCAACATCACCCTAATACCAAAAACAGATAAAGATACTACAAGAAAAGAAAATTACAGACCAATATCTCTAATTAATATAGATGCAAAAGTCCTCAAGACAATACTTGCAAACAGAATCCAAAAGCACATTAAAAGAATTATACTCTACAATCAAATGTGTTTTATCCCAGGTATGCAAGAGTGTTTCAACACAAGAAAATCAATTAGTATAATAAACCACATTGATAAATTGAAGAGAAAAATCACAAGATCCTCTCAATCAATGCAAAAAAAAATCATTTGACAAAATACAGCACCCTTTCTTGATAAAAACACACCAAAAGATAGGAATAGAAGAAAGCTTTCTCAATATGTTAAAGTGCATATATGAAAAATCTACAGCTAGCATTGTACTCAATGGTGAAAGACTGAAAGCTTTACCACTAAGATCAGCAACAAGACAAGGATGTCCACTGTTACCATTATTATTCACTCTTGTGCTGGAAGTTCTAGGTACAGCAATTAAGCTAGATAAAGAAATAAAAGGCACCCAAATAGGAAAGGAAGGAGTAAAACTTTCACCATCCATTTGCTGATGACATGATTTGATATCTATAAAATCCTGAAAAATCCAGAACAAAGCTACTAGAAGTAATAGACAAGTTCATAAAAGTGGTGGGATACAAGGTTAATATGCAAAAATCAATAGTGTTTCTATACACTATTATTGTGCAATCTAAGGAGGATATCAGAAAAAAATTCACTTATAACAGCAAGCAAATCAATCAAATATTTCAGAAATTTAACTGAGGACATAAAGGACCTGTATTCAAAAAAAATATGAAACATTGCTAAAAGAAACTAAAGAAGATTTAAATAAATGGAAGGACATTCCATGTTCATGGATTGGAAGACTAAATATCATTAAGACATCAGTTTTACCCAAACTGATTTATAGATTCAAGGCAATCCCAACAGCCTTTTTTGCAGAAACCTAAAATACAATAATCAAATGTATGTGGAAGGGTAAGAGACTCTGAGTAGCCAAAAATGTCTTTAAAAAGAAGAATGAAATTACAGGACTCTCACATCCTGACTTTAAAGCATATTACTTTGCTACAGTGGTAATACAGCATGCCACTGAAATTAGAACAGATGGACTGACCAATGCAACAGAATCAAGAACTCAGAATTGACTTTCCACATCTGCCGTCAAGCGATTTTTGAGAAGTCTGTTAAGCCCACCCAGCTGGGCCAGAACAATCTATTCAATAAATGTTGCTGGAAGAACTTGATAGCCATATTCAAAAGAAAGAAAGGAGACCCTCATCTCACACCTTATACAAAAATTAACTCAAAATGGGTCAAGGACTTAAATATAAAAACAATAACCATAAAACTCTTAGAAGAAAATATAGTAAAACATCTTCAAGAACTGGTGGTAGGCAGTAGTTTTTTAAACCTTATGTCCAAAGCACAAACAACAAAAGAAAAAAAATAGGTAAATTGGACCTCTTCAAAATTAAACACTTTTGCACTTCAAAGGACTTTGTCAAAAGGATGAAAAGGCAAACAACTCAAGGGGAGAAAATATTTAGCAATCAGAAATCTGACAAGGGTTTAATATCCATGATACATAAGGAGATCATACAACTCAATAAGAAGACAAAGTATCCAATTAAAAAATTGGTAAAAAGACTTGAAAAGACAAGTTACTAAAGAAGAAAACAAATGGCAAAGGAACACATGAAAAAAAAATGTTCAATATCACTAGCAATTAGGGAAATGCAAATCGAAACTACATGAGGTATCTTTTCACACTTATTAGAATAGCGACTATTAAAAAGTTGGAAAATTGTAAATGTTGAAGAGGATGTGGAAAGATAGTAATGCTCATTTACTGTTGGTGGGAATGTAGGATGGTACAACCACTGTGGAGGTCTGTTTGGTAGATCCTAAGGAAGATGAATACAGACTTGCTATGCAATCTGGCAATACCATTGATAGGTATATACACTGAAAAACTGAAAGCAGTGACATGAATAGTTATTTGCACACTTACATTCATAGCAGAATTATTCATGATAGCCAAAAGTTGGAAACAACCCAGGTGTCCATAAATTGATGAATGGATAAGAAAATTGTGGAGTATACACATGATGGAATATTATGTAGTGGTAAGAAGAAATGAAGTGAAGTATCAATATGAATATGGGTAAACTTGCATATATAAGACCATTTTTCTTTGAAGCTGAACATATGTAAGTTAACAGTACAAATTCTGAATATTTGAAAATTTTTTATGAAACCATTATACTCAGTTTTAAAGACCAGACTCAGTGTACTATACATTGTAACATTCCATTTATATAAAATATAAATATGAATCAATTTATAAGATGAAAGGAGATAAGTGGTCATGTAGGTCCGAGGAAGGAATGCTAAGGGGTGTGGAGTCTTTCTTGTTGGACTAATGAAATTGTTCTAAAATTTTTGAAATGATGAATGTACAATATTGTGATTATACTAAAAGTCATTGATCATATCCTCTGGATAGACTAGCCAGGAACAGCAGCTGTGTACAGTGAGGGAAGCATAGAGAGATTGAGAGGTGAGGAATTTTCTTAGTTGTTTACTTGACTGTTTTTATTATTATTATTATATTATTGAAATAATGAAAATGTTCTAATAATGATTGAAGTGATGAACACATACCTATGATTATTGCAAATACCATTGACTGTACAATTTCGATGAATTGTATATTTTATTAATATGTATCAATAAAATTGATTTGTTTAAAAAAATGAAATGGGATGCTGACATAGTATTTTTAGCAATACAACCAGAAAAAAATCTACCTTTTAAAACTTTGCTTATATCTTCATCCAAAATGGTAAGTTCATTAGAGAAATTTATAAAAGAAAGGAAAACAAAAAATAAATAATTTGTCATAAAACCACCCAAATTTAACTACTTTTGATATTTTAATAATTTTTCAATAATTTTACTGGTTATGACCTACTTAATTTTCTTTACCCACTAATAACTAAATTATACAGGCAAGTTGATATTTTTTTCAAAAATCAACTGTTATCTCATATTTTGCCTTTCTAACACTTGAAATATCAAAGTAAGTTATTAATTTATTTACTTATTTATTAATTAGCAAATAAATATGCATTGGGTGACTAGAAGAATAAAGAACCCCATTTACACAAGATAATCAAAACTGAGTACTTAATTAATAGAAATGTAATGAAACTAAGACACTTTACATTTGAATAATTCTTTAGAGTTGTGAAAAAACTCACCCAACTATTATCTCATTCAAGACAACATAAACAATCCACACATCATCCCTGTTGTCACTGCATGCAGACGTTGGAATTGAATATGTCCACAGTCAAATTCTAGATACAGAACCCATAACTACAACCAATTTACAAATGTTCATTCCTTTAAAAAACGAAACACGGAATTAGGAAAGAAAACCAAAATAATGATGTAATAAGAAACCCGCTTTTCAGAAATTATACTGAAAAGACTGTTTCAATCAATCATTAAAAGAAAAATAAAGTTTATGTGTCTAGGATGTTAGCAATGTTATAGATTTTCAAGATAAATTTGCTGCTGTCATCTTGTGATATTCCAATCATTTTAGGAGACATTGGTAATTTGGGGATCTTGGTAATCACAAGGCAGTAGGATATTCATAAATCATTTATGAATAAGTATAAAATTAGCATTTCTTTCCAAATTGTATTAAATATGTATTTAAAATAGCTATTCAGTTCTTTGATCTATAATAAAATATTAAAAAAGATGTATACCATAGAAACATAAGAACACAGTATTATGTTTTGACGAAACCATGACCTTGAAGGCAAAATAGTAATTAAGAGCATTGGCTTTAAAGTAAGAAAACTTGGAATTAAATTTTAGCTGTGGCACTTACGGCAGCTATAACTTTAGGCAGAGTGCCAAATAATTTCTTTAAGTTGCCTGTTTTGGACATTGTGACAGACATAATTTCTATATACCTTCTACTTCCCTTTCTTATCTACTAACAGAACCCTAATCTGTAGATTGAGCTGATCTGTGATGGCATTCTCAGTCCTCAAGCCCACTAATGTTCTAAGGATAGACATGTGACCAATTTCTGCCTAATTACATCTACTGGGAAGCACTTCCTCACATATTGAAAAACTTTTAGCCTTCACATATCTTCTTGCCTGCTAAGCATACAGGAAGCTTGAGAAAAGCAACAATCTGGAGAACCTGAGGGGACAAACCTGATGATGAAATAAACATATTAAAGAGTAGAATGAGGGAAGTGGACTTGGCCCAATGGATAGGGCGTCTGTCTATCACATGGGAGGTCCGCAGTTCAAACCCCAGGCCTCCTTGACCCGTGTGGAGCTGGCCCATGAGCAGTGCTGAAGCGCGCAAGGAGTGCCGTGCCACACAGGGGTGTCCCCCATGTAGGGGAGCCCCATGCTCAAGGAGCGTGCCCCAAAAGGAGAGCCGCTCAGCATAAATGAAAGTGCAGCCTGCCCAGGAATGGCGCCGCACACACGGAGAGCTGACACAACAAGATGATGCAACAAAAAGAAACACAGATTCCCAGTACCACTGATAAGGATAGAAGTGGTCACAGAAGAACACAGCAAATGCACACAGAGAGCAGACAACTGGGTGGGGTGGGGGAAGGGGAGAGAGAAATAAATAAAATAAATAAATCTTTAAAAAAAAGTAGAAAGGTAGGAATTACTAACGTTCATGGTGAAATTGTGGAGTCAATACACTAGCCCCCATATCATAAACCCCTGTTTATTTTAACTAGTGCTAAATTGTCCCTAATTAGCATTTGAAAACAATTGTAACTAATACAGGGATATTGATGCCTACTTCATTATGATGTTTTATTAATTTAAAAAAATGCTTGTAAAGAATTATAACAAATTACCTGGGACATATAAAGTGTTCAATAAATGGAGTGATATTATCTAATCTATATATTTATGATTTTGAATATTGTTTTGTCCCAAGTTTAAATTTCAGAACAACCACGAACTTTTTAGATTTCAGGAAAGATATTTAACTACTCTGCTCCTAAGTATCCTTACCTACACTGCTTATATAATTTGATATTTGTAAATAGTAAATGAAATCATGTATATAAAGTTTATAGCATGTTACTTAGCACACAATAGATCTTCCTTCCAACTTCATTTTCATGTTATCATGTCAATCCTATAGCATCATAGAGGAATTATTTAGGCTAAAGGGGGAAGAAACAACCACTCTGGCACTTCTTTAAGCCCTCTGTGCTATAGTCTGAATTTGATCCTAAGTAGCATACCAAATTACAGTAGAGGGCAACACCAGTAAAACATTCTTTACAATTTTATACTCATGTTGAACATTCAGAGACTGCAGACTGTATACTCAGAATGCATAAAAATTGGATAGAATAATATAAACAAATTCCTCCATAAGAAACTGAAACTCATCATGTGAAATTAACTTAATTAACACAATATGTGAAAGAACTGCAACTAGAACACACAGCCTGTGTGTCATCTAATCTATTGCCTTTTCAGATCCCTTCTAATACTGAAAGGCTTAGTTCTTAAGCTGGCAGCATCAAATGGAAGTGGTTCCCCATATTCCTTCCCTCCCTTTCTTAATAAAACCAGCCATATCCAAAATATACAACTAAGTCAGGCGAGAATCAGACTCTACTAGGTCCTTGGAGACTGTCATCTGTACAGGAGAAATAATAAAGGTGGAGTTAGGCACTAAAGACACTGCAAAAAAGGGAGGTTTGCACTTAATGTCATAATCATTGTCTGACTCCAAAACCCATGTAAATTTCCCAAGCAGGTTGATTTGCTTATGACCATTTAATATGTTACAGGTGGCAGCTATGGATGAGCTTCATTGCTCATTTATTCTACAAATATTAATTGTGAGTCTACTATACATGTGTCATGTTTGAAGGACATAGCAAAGAATAAAATAGTCTTTGTTCTCATTGATCTTATATTCCAGTGGGGGCCAGATTAAAAGGTTAGTGTGTGTGTGTGTGTGTGTGTGTGTGTGTGTGTGTGTGTATAGAGAGAGAGAGGTTAGTATATACATATAATATATATATAATATATACAATATATATACAAAGAAATAATATCAAGCAGCATGAAGGAAAATAAAGCATAGTAGGAGTAACTAGAGGTTTGAATTTTCTTTTTAAGGAGTCAATTGCATATATTAAATATATAATCAATAACATTTGAGGAGGGACTTTAACTAAGTTGCAGTACCATGTAAAGAAAGGAACAGAAGGACTAGCAAGGGCTAATTAATGGGGAACAAGATGGGCTTCTTCAAGGAAGAGCAGGAAACAAATATGGCAGAATTAGAAAACTAGTCAGAAGTGTAAGAAATGAGACCAGAGAGTAAGTGGAGGATACCAGAATGGATTCAATCAATAATATTCTCATTCAATTAAAAAAAAAGTAAGAAGAGAAAGTAGAGTCGGACAGATGTAAAAATTGTATCACCTTTAATAAATGATAGATCGGTGGAAATAGGTAAGCAATGTAACAAAATGTGCTCGATATCTCTTCTCCTGAATTAGTACTAACCATTCAATTCTCACAATCCTTTCCTTTCAGATGACAGAGAATAGATAAAGCTCATGTTAACTATAGTCAGACAGATCTCAGCAGAAAGGGGGATGAAGAAGAGTTTATTCTTGAAAATTCACCAATCAAAGAAGCCAAATGTATTTTGGGCTCATTTGAAGACTTTATGTCACACATGCACACACACAATACAGAAAACTCAACTTAAGTCATCACATCATTGCATATATGTGATATAACTGTTCTTTCCAGGTGTTATTCGACTGCCTGCCTATCATGGGAAGGAATCAATATGCTGGCAGCCCCCCATAGTCCAGTCGAGTGAATTTCTCTCCTCATTCAAACTTGCTAATGCCTTGTATTTATATATATATAGTAATCGGATATATATATATATATATATATATATATATATATATAGTAATCGGATAAGCTATACATTTAAGTAGAAATAACGTGTTCAGTATTCCATTGTCAGGAAATGATGCTTTGTCTGAGTTCAATGTATCAGTACACTTGGGCATCTGAGCAGGTCACTAATTTGATATCTTTCTGTATAGAACATTGAGTCTTAGAGACCTCTTTTCTAAGAAAAATCTGAGATGTCAGTGAATCTCTATAGGCCTAGACAGTTTTTCTGAGTCTCTAATTTTTGAAAAATACTATGCAAGTATAGATGTAGGGGTGTTCTCTTTATTGAGCTTTACTGGAATAGATATACCCCCTAGAGAAAAAAGAAACCTATCTTTCCAGTGTAGACCATCTCTGACTTACTTTCCTCTTTATAGTCCAATCTACTACCATTATCACTGCTGAGAGTATAAAACAACATATTTCCTAATTTGTATAATTTATTCAAAAAAATAAATCATGCAAACAAAATGGTGTTAACAAAAAGTAAATGAGGTATCCAAGATCACATGGAATTTCAGGGACTGTCCCCAAATCTTACTCTTTAGTACTCTTCTTAATGTACAATTGCCTATATTTTACTGGGATATTGTTCTAACAACTCTAACTAGAGGTAGTCTAGGGAAAATTATGTTTTTTCTTGCCAGGTGAGTATTCTATTAGTTTATTATCATTTTTGTTGTTTGTAATAACTCTCCTTTGAATATTATTGTAATGTCCTTCCTTTTAGTTATCCTTTTTCATTCTTATTGACTCTTCTATAACTATAATTACCTTTCTTCCTCTATGTGTTGCTTTTAAAACATCCCATTCCCTTTGTTTATGTCATAGTTCTAGAAGTCATCTGCATAGCCTTTTAAAAAGACTACCTTGCAAAATATCTTCTTTATGTAATTCACAGTGTGTGTTTCTTTTACTCTAGCAGAGGTATTATTTTAAGTATGGAAGCATACTTTTTTATAAACTGATTATTTCTAGCAAAGAAAATGTCTTCTCTTTAAATATTTTTATTTAAAAATATTTCTCATTAAAAAGTAAAATATTTAAATGAAAAGCTCTGAAATATGTTTCCAAAAGGAATAAGTTCACATACTAGATCTCCAATCTTTACCTGTTCAAAATATAATTATTATTTTAACAAGCAAACCTAAAATCATGAGATTCACAAATGTAGCTAGGAGATTTTATTCTTTTTCCAAATGACTGTTTTGATGAAATATGGATGTTTTCTTACACGCACTGTAGGCAGAAACATCTTAATAGCACCTTTCCACAAAAGACATTAGCACATGTCAACCACCATTGGGAAAGCTCAGAAATCTAGCAAGATGATGGGATAACAGCCTGATGTCTTTGAAATCTATTCTGCATGGGTGGAATAAACACACTGTAAAGGTCACAGTTTTTAGACACTGAGGCACAAAGTATACTGTCTTGAAATATTTACAGATTTGACCTTTCAGTGAAATGTGTCTCAACAAGACCAGGCTATGGGAAGTTCTAAATATGTTGCCACTATTTCTAATTGCAAAGTAATCCTTAAATTCCTAGTATAGTCTCCCACAAAAGGTTAAAGTTACTTTATAAGGTCTGAGGCCTCATTTCATGTGAAAAAATATCCCTTCCTGAATTTTTTATCATTTCTTGTTTTCTCAGACTGTTAAAACAATGCTGTAAGAAGTAGTTTAAATTACAGGCAAGATCAACAACAAATATTTGTTTTGCAGTTTCTATATTTTACTGAATGTCCAGTAATGCCATGGCTTTATATCTTCATCTTGTTCATACCCATGAGCCTGGAGCAAACACATTAATGGCTTGTTCTGAGTATCCATTCATGCGCCTAGGCTAGTATAAACCTATATAGGCTCAGAGAGAAGGTAGGAATTGAAACGTCCATGTTGGACATGCATGGCTGAATCTATAATCTGATGGGTGAGACAAAACAGTAAGTGTTAAGAAAAGTCAAGATGTAAGAGGTCAGAAGGATCATGAGTTGATGAGGGTGGTAGCTTGGATCTGTATGTATCCTAGAAAAGCACGTTCTTTAACTTAATCCATTCCTGTGGATATGAATTCATGGTAAGTAGAACCTTTTAATGAGGTTACTTCAGTTAAGGTGTGGTATTCCTCAATCAGGATGTGTCTTAATCCTAATACTGGAGTCCTTTATTAGCAACATGAGATTCAGACAGACAGAGAAAGCCACACATGGAGAGTCAGAGGCTGAACAATGATGGAACCCAGAAAAGAAAGGAGAGACTTTGCCATGTACCTTGCCATGTGACAATATGAGGCCAGCAGTGAGCTTTAGAACACCATAGTCTTTGGGGAGAAAGTAACACATTGATGAAACCTTGATTTGCATTTATTCCTAACCTCAAAATCATGAACGATTAAATTCTTATTGTTTAAGCCAGCCCGTCATATGGTATTTGCTTAAGCTACTTAGGAAATGAAAACAATGAGGGCATGAAAGAGAAGGTAGATTATAGCAGAAGCCAAGGCCTTTTCTACATGAATCTGTATCATTAAAGATTTTAAATCAAAATCAAACGAAATGTAAGATAGTCAAACAAAATCAGGTAGGTAGGTCAGGGAGGCTTCCCTTTGGCAAGCCCATGGGGTCTCTGACACAGCCCTCATTAGTGCATCTTGCCAAAGTGATACTTTCCTTAGTTCTTCCAAGAGAAAGTCTTTTTGTACACAACACTCTATTGGACAGGTAAAAACACCTTTGTTTCTTCATAGACACAACACCATCTTAAAAAAAAAACACACATTGAAACAGCAAAAATTTCCTGAGAGTTAAAGGGAAAAGAGCAATATCCTTCTAGCTATATATTTTATTTTTGTTATCCACACTAGTTCTACATACCAAACTTTTCATGGGAAACTCTTCCAATACTGTATAGCATTTAGAATGTGCTACCTCACACTGTCAGTCTCCTTGTTCAAAAATTTCTATTTCTGGGAAGCAGACTTGGCCCAGTGGTTAGGGCATCAGTCTACCACATGGGAGGTCCACGGTTCAAACCCTGGGCCTCCTTGACCCGTGTGGAGCTGGCTCATGCACAGTGCTGATGCATGCAAGGAGTGCCCTGCCACACAGGGGTGTCCCCCACATAGGGGAGCCCCACGCACAAGGAGTGTACCCTGTAAGGAGAGCCACCCAGCGCGGAAGAAAGTGTAGCCTGCCCAGGAATGGTGCCGCCCACATGGAGAGCTTACACAACAAGATGATGCAACAAAAAGAGACACAGATTCCTGTGCTGCTGACAACAACAGAAGTGGACGAAGAAGATGCAGCAAATAGACACAGAGAACAGACAACTGGGGTGGGGGGGGGGCGGGAAGGTGAGAAAAATAAGTAAATAAATTAATCTTTTAAAAAAAATTCTATTCCTGTGCAGTACAATAACATCTAGTGCACAGAAAAAAGGACATGATGTAAGACCTGGCAATTAAAGCTCTCAGAAATAGGAATTCTTTCTTCTTCCTTCCATATTGGACTTTGTGTTATATGAAGATTAAAATAGGGAAGAAGTGAAAAGAAATTAGAAAGGGAATGTGGAAAAAGTAAGGGTTATGGAAAGGATAGAATTATGAAAAAATGAAGAACAAAATTTCAACTAAATAGCCATAGAGATGAATATAATATTATGACAAAGGAAGCATAGAAACTCAATAAAATTGACAAACAAATAAAAAATGTTATATTTTATCCTCTCATGAATCTGACAGAAAAAAGCAAAGAAAAATGTAATATCTATGTCTTTTCTTGCATGGGCAGTCCTTGGGAAAATTATTTAATTCATTATATACTTTATATAGTAAAATAAAGTCTTGTCTGAAGATGTGTTACATAAAAAAGCAGAAATAGATATATCTGAGAAAATCTGAGTGCAAATGCACAAAACAGAGCAGAAAATAGTACAAAAGTTGAGACAAAACTAGTATTAAGAAATCAATTCCATGATGAAAAGACAATATTTATGAGCACACTTCCAGGGAAGGCCCATGATCCACAGCTCCAAGAAGACATGGAAGCTCATCTGTAGTATTGGACAAGGGGCTGAATCTTTGCAGCAATTATAAGGTAAAAATACCTTTAATAAGTACCCAGAGGAAACTTGCAACACAGCCTTTGTGGATTTCAGATCTAAGTTCTAGTACCTTTCCTGTTTCTTACTTCACTCTAAATCACAGATCCATTATTCTATATTGTTCTTGAAAAATCTTGCCAGCACTGACTGTTGCAACTTCTCTTAATTAGTGCAAGGATAGCAGACATGAAATTCCCAAATCCTGCTTCCCTTACCATAGCTCAGAAGCATGCTTACTAGGGAAGATTCTTTAATTAAGGCTTATTAATAAAACAGTGCCTTCTCTGGCAAGGGACCTAGAAAGAGAAAATGGGTTAGTTTTCCCAAACCCCAAAAAGCAAAAATAGGAGGTGTGGTTGTGAGGAGCAATGAAATGATAATGAGTAGGAGACGGTGAACATAATAAAAAATGACTCATCCAGGGCACATTATGGAGAATTATAATGATGGAGTTAATTGAGTCCTTTTGATGTACCAGGTATTAGGAAAAGTCAGTCATCTGCTGTCAAGCAAGAATTTTAAGCAAACCTATAATTGAAACATTTACTTTCCCAATAATAAACAAAATATTCCACTAAGAATATTTTTTTTCCTGAAATTATCTGCAAAATATAATTTATAATGCTCCAGACCTAAAATCAAGTCTGTTCCATATGCCTTTCATTTTTCCTAGCTAACAGGGTAACGAGGAGATTTTCTCCTCTAGGTGATATCAGAAAAGATTCTATAAATAGCATGCGATGCTTTGTAAGACATAGGCTTACAACGGACATTCATATCAAACACAACACTAAAGTCAAAGAACATGAATAAAAAAGGGGTGAAGAACTGATTACAAAATGCAATTGAACACAACATTCCTTTGGAAGGGGTAGCCTCATTTGGGCCAGAAACTCTTCCAGACATCTAGAACACAGCAGTAACTTGTACAAAGTATCTTCCTTCTTGGAGATCACATTCTTTTGGAAAATGCATTCAACAGATTTTAAAAATTGTATTATTAAACATATCAGTATGGACACAGGAACAAAGTATGTTAAGTGGATTGTCGGGGTTTGAATCATGTTCTCCACAGAAGGCAAGTTCAAGTCCCAATCTCTGGTCCTGTGGATATGAACCCACTTGTAAGTAGGACCTTTGAATATGTTATTATTTAAGTTCTGCTCAAACTGAATGAGGGTGGGTTTTTCAAACAATATATCTTAAGTCCATATAAGAAAAGGGATTTGGACACAAAAGAGAAGCCATGGGCCCAGCAAGAAACTGGAAGTCAGCTGAACTTGAAAGAGAAAAGGAAAAGATATCACCGTGTTCATTGTCTTGTGATGGAAAAGCCAAGGAACCCCTAAGTATGTAGGTAAACCTCAGAACCCCACAGTTTGGGGAATGATAATATCACTTTGCTGATGCCTTGATTTTGGGCTTCCCTTTGGCTTAAAAACGGAGCCAATAAAAACAATTTTCCATTGTTTAAGCCAACCAATGTATGATATTCTTTTTGACAACTGAGAAACAATTATCAGGGATGGCATAAAGGAAGTCATGCCAACCCCCTTAAAACAGAGGTTGGCAAACTGTGGCCTGAAAGCCAAATTGAGCACGCTGCCAATTTTTGTAAATAAAGTTTTATTGAAACACAGCCAAACTGCTGATATCAGTGTAGAAATGACCAGATGCTAATAAGTCTGTAACTCTGACCCTGGGCCAGGAATATATGGTGACCATCATGAAAACAGAATTGGATATTTTTACTGAAACTCTCACTGTCATTGGCCTTAGGAATACCTACGTTTGAAACTCTTTGTTAGCAAAGGGACAACTGTACTTGCTTTATTTTAGGTTCTAAGTTTCACATTGGAATGACCTATAAATAATATTTCTTTTCTCATTTACCAAATGAGTAAAGAGTAAAATGGAGCTTGATCTTACTGAGATATTGATTTTTTAATTTGTTTTTTACCTGTTGATAATTGCCTTTTACTCACAGCTGAGAAATGATTAAGCTTATAATATTTAGTCCAGAAGCCCTTTACCCAAGTGTTAGCATTTGCACACATTTCCAAACAAGCACTTAGATAGCTGCATTTACCCTTGAAACACAACTCTGAAACATTAACGGTCTGCAATCTTCCATATGTAAACAGACTGGTCTTTACTGGTCTACTGTCATCCTCTAAGATCCATCTGTTTTCTGTATAGGCCAAATAGGAGAGTTGAATGAGGATGTGGTAGGAATTACCACCCCCGCATCTTTCATATCCTTGATGGTGGCCCTAATTTCTGCAATCCCTCCAGGAAGCTGATAATGACTTTGGTTTACTATTTTGCTAGTAGGGGCAGTTCTAGTGGCTTCCACTTGGCCTTTCCAACCATAATAGCCTTCACTGTACAAGTCAGGGATCCAATGTGGGGATTCTGAGTATGTCTTTTCCAAGTATGCATTCTGAAACTGGGGTAATAACTATAGAATGGGTCTGGAGACCCACTGGACCAACTATGAGATGGACTTGAGCTAAAACTCCATTAATCACCTGACCTCCATAAGCCCCTTCTCTGACTGGTGGACCATAGTGATGTTTTGTATCTCCTGGAATTAATGTCACTTCCGAGCCAGTGTCTAATAACCCCCAAAATATCCGATCATTTCCTTTTCCCCAATGTACAGTTACTCTTGTAAAAGGCCCTGGATCTCCTTGGGGAAAGGTGGGAGGAAGATTAACAGTATAAATTTTGGGCAGCTTAACAGGATCCTTCTCCAAGGAGACCTGGCCTCCTCCTCATTCAAGGGGCTCTGGGTCTGTAAACTGTCTCAAGGCTAGGAATTGATTAAGGCCCGTGGTTCTCTGCATCTGTAATTTGAGTTAGGGTTTTGTTCACTTGACCTAGAACTCTTCTGTTTATACAGATCCAGAAGAAATTTAGTAGATTGCCTGTCTTATTTCACTGCTAGGTACCCCATTATGTAATAGCCAATGCCATAACTCTACATCACTCTGGCTATTTTGAGTGCTTTTCTGAATCTGCCTTTCATTGTGGTAGCCAGGCCCACCCTCACTTTGGCCATTAACTGCAGATACTTGATTTTTACCAGACCAACTTCCAATTATGCCCATAATGTTTAAGGATTCTAATTCCATCACAGCTCTCCCTACAGTAACATCTGTGCTACAGAGAAGAGCAACCACAGAGTTCTTCATGGAAGATGGAGTTAGTCTTATAAATTTATTCCTCGCAATCCTGGTTAAATGTGTGTCCTCTGGATATTCCTCTGGGGTGGGTTAAATGTGTGTCCTCTGGATATTCCTCTGGGGTGGGTGGGCATCTATCAAATGGTAAATCCATTCTAGCATTCCAATCTCCTCAAGGCTTTAAATTCCCTCTTCTACTGTGTACCAGGGCAAATGGGGCATCTCAATCTCAGACACACTAGGCCATCTTTTAGTCTGTTTCTATTAGCCATTGAAACAAACGGTTAGAGCCCTTTCTAACCCCTCAAACTATAGCATTGAATCCAGAATTTCTGCTTAGTGGGCCCATATCAATAAATTCAGCCTGATCCAGCTTTATATTCCTCCCACCATTATCCCATACCTTTAATATCCATTCCCACACATATTCCCCTGATTTCTGTCTATATAAGCTGGAAATATCATGCAGTTAATTCTGACTATACCTTACTACCTCATGGGTCACACCTTGTATTTCACCTTTGGGTGCTTGTTGTGAATTTAGTCTAGCAATAGATCTCAAAGACAAGAGAGGTGGTGGGGGTGGGTAAGGAGAAGGATTAGAAATGCCTTGCAAGCTACTGACTTCAGGGCATTCCCTTATATTTTCTTCTGGTAAAACAGGATTAATCTCTTCAGGCAGGGTTTGGGAGGCAGTTTTCTCAGGGCAGACTGGAGGCTTGGTAGTGCATGCTGGCCTTTGGCTGGTATGTACCTCAGGGTTGGGAGGAGGTCCAGACTCTTTGGGGCAAGCCAGAGGCTGGGCAGGGCAGACTTCAATTTTGCTAGTACCTACCTCAGGGCTGGAAGCTGTTTCAGACTCCCTGGGGCAAGCTGGAGGCTGGATGATTCAAGGTTGACAAGGTGTGACCTTGTTAGGGCAGGCCATGGCAGGCTTACCTGCCAAAGTCTCAGTAGAATTCAGGGTTCAATGTCTCCACCAATATTATCATCATCTCATATGTCTCCATCCCAATTCTCTGATTCCACTCTTTTCCAATCAATGCCTTCACTTCAAAAGCAGAAACCCTGTGGAGTTGAGATTTCAGTTTCCTTTATAACTCCACTACTTGTACAATGAGAGTCTGAGTTTGGTTCTCAGATAATTTGAACCTGTGGCCAAAGGAGACAAGATTTTCTTTCAGAGCATACATAGAAACTTTCACATCATCCATTCAGTGTTTAAGTTTCATATTTGAAGACTTTAACTCATCTCTTTCTTTTGTAACAGTATTCAGAGTATCTAGGAGAAGCCAGCCAACATCGTTATACTTTTTGACTCCAGAACACTCTGTTAAGGTGTTGAAAACACTCTCACCCAAAGCCTTGCTTCTTATAAGCATGGGGAATCCAGTGATGCTATTTTGTGTACCTCTATTGCCAACTCATGCCATGGACTGTTAGCAGTCTCTTTGTTGGAAAAGGAGTCTTCAGTACCTTTGAATCTAATTTGAGTAGAAAGACAGTTGCAAAACTCCCAGAACCACCTCAGGCATCTCATGTTTAAGAGTCTGTACCTCAAGTACCACTCCCAGTACCAAGCTGTATTAGTCAGGGTTCTCTAGGGAAACAGAATCAACAAGAGATATTGGTCAATAATATTTGTTTCTATAAGAGTTGCTCAAGCAGCCGTGAGGATGCCCAAGTCCAGGTTCCACAGACAGGCTGTGTCCAGAGGCTGTAATAAAAGTCCAGTGAAGGTTCTTGATGAATCCTGGGAGATGCTGGCTCTCCAAAGATGAGCTGGGAAATTAACTCTCAATGCTGGAATCACTTCCCCTTTTAAGGAGTTCAACTGATTGGGTTAAGCAACACTCATTGCTGATGGCAATATCCTTGATTGATGTAATTACAACCACCTATCTATGATTTACCACTGCAGTAAAGTCAAAGGTGACTAAAGTCCATAAATGCCCTTGTGTTACAGTTAGCCCAGTGCTTGCTTGACCAAACAACTGGGCACAATTATCTGGCTGAGTTGACACAATAGCCTTAGGTAACTTAGCTACTAATGGTAAAAAGGTTATCACATTATTCTTGGAATCATCAATTTATGGCAGTCTGTCACCTTACTGGACATTAAACACAGCTATTTCTTTAAAATGATTCATTATGGAGGGACTTCTGGGAAGATGGAGGATAAAAGAGTCAGGGTGATCCTGTTTCTCAGAAAAAAATAGCTAGAGGACAGGCAGAAACAGTCTGGAGTGCTTCTCTGAGTTTAAGGACCACACAGAAGAGAGAGGGGTGAAGGAAACTAGTTTCAGCTGGCTGGAAAAATTCTTGTGAGTATAGCTGCTGCAGTAGTTGCTGGTGCCCATCCCTCCACCCTTAGAGTAAACAGCAGCCTCTGCACAGCAGCAGCTGTGGATAGAGTGGTTTGCAGGGGTCCTCTTACTCAAGAGAAGGGAGAGGAAGGGATATAGCCTAGAGCAAGTTCAGATTTTGGCCAGAGAATTTGGTCTGCTGCTATGGAGGGGCAGCATACTCCCAGGCGGAGTGGGGCTACAATAGTATTTACTCTGAGCTCTTAGGGAACTGAAGATGATGGACCTTATCAAATGTCCTCTCTACTTCCTGGGCTGGTTGCTGAGGATGCAGATGGAAGGAAGGTGTGTCTAGTGAAGGGAGAAGAACAGCTTCAGAGAAAGTTATTCAGGTGAGGCTTGGCTCACCCTGAGGACGTTGCTTCTGTGCCTCCTGCCTAGCCACTGAATAACACTGAATGAATTCCCACATAGCATCTGGGGTCTGAGCTGAGAGGGCTGCCAAAGAGCACCATCTTCTGGCAGACCAGAAAATCCACAAAGAGGATTGAAAAACAGTAATACATAAATAAAAGAGGCAATCAGGTGTCTTTACTGTCCCACCTTCCAAGGCCCTTGGAAACTGGCCTGTACTCCATTACTGGGTCCTAAGCCCTGGTCTGAGCAATTAGACAAGTGCAATCCGAAATATCTAAAAGAACTTGAACCAAGAGTCAAAGAGTAATGGTTGCACATAGGTACTTAACAGTAAATCCCTAGGCAAGAGAGAGAAACTTATCATAAGAGTAAATTCAGCATCATAATCAGATGCTAGATATCAGCAAATATTAAAAGTCATACTAAGAAAAAGGAAGATATGACTCAGGCAAAGGAACAAATCAAAGTTCCAGATGAGACACTGGACTGTAAACAACTAATCATAAAAATCTCCTAAATCAAATTATGGAGTTGAAGGACAACATGACTAAAGAAATGAAAAACATTAGAAAGACACTGAGTGAGCAAAAGAAAAATTTGAAATCTTTCATAGAAAAATAACAAAGCTTATGGGAACAAAAGTCCCAATATAAGTAAGATTAAAAATTTAAAAGAGGCATGCAATCGAGTTGAAATCATGGAATAAAGAATCAGTGATGTAGAGGAATGAGTAACTAAAATTGAAAAGAGAATAATGGAGACAGAAAAGAATGGAAAAAATTGAGCAGGGGCTCAGGGGTGAATGAGAGCACAAAGCACACCAACATACATATTATGGGAATTCCAGAAGGAGAAGAGAAGGGAAAAGGGGCAGAAAGAGTATTTGAGGAAATAATGGCCCAAAATTTCACAACTCCCATGAAAGGTATGAATATATGTATCCAGGAAGCACAGCATACTCCAACTGGAAGAAATGCAAATAGACTGACCCCAAGACACATACTATTCAGAATGCCAAATGCCAAAGTTAAAGAGAAAATTCTGAAAGCAGCAAAGGAGAAATGAAACATCACATACAGGAGACATCCAGTCAGGCTTAGTGTGGATATCACTTCAGAAACCATGGAGGCAAGAAGTTAGTGGTATGATAAAATTCAGTTACTCAAAAGAGAAACTGCAAGCCAAGAATTCTTTATCCAGCAAAACTGCCTTTCAAATATGAGTTTAAAATTACAGATAAACAGAAACTAAGAGAATTCATAAACAAGAATTCAGCTCTGCAAGGAAACACTAAAGGAAATTTGGCAGCCAGAAAAGAAAAGAAAAGAGACTTCGAGGAGAGTGTAGAAGTAAAGACTAGCAGAAAATGCAACCACAAGAGTAAAAAGATGGACAAAAATAAGATATGACAAATGAAAGCCAAAGGATGAAAAGGTTGAAATAAGTAATGCATTTATAGTAACACTGAATGTTAATGGATTAAACTCCCCAATCAAAAAACATAGGCTGGAGTTCTGGGAAAATGGCATTAAAGCAGGCAGGCAGAACTCAACTGTATCACAGAAACAAATTAGGAAATGGAAAAATCTGTTCGCAGGCCTTGCTTTGTGCATCAGTAGCAAACCCCAAGAGAGTGAGGGACACAGAGATGAAGACTCTGAAACAACAACTGTGAATTACTAACCCCCCATGGCAACCAGGAATAGTACCCATCCCCCAAACTCAAGATGTTCAACCTGGGGAAAAGAAACCCTGGCTCACTGCAGCCAACTGAGAGATGTACAGATATCTTCCTCCCTGTCGGCTGTTATAAAGGAAGAGGGAGGGTGCACCAGAGAGTGGAGAATAGTTTCTCTTCAGTTAATTTGGCTAACATTGTTTGCTTTGAGTCTTGGCTCTGGCCAGACCAGAATACAGGCAAATGATATTTGAAAGAAACACCTTTGTGGAAACTGCAAGTAGAAAAGCTATTTTTAGGTCTATCTTAGTCCCAAATACTGAGACAGAATCTGCACCCCATTGTTGAATCCTAAACTTGATTTTGATAACTTAAGCTGGGCAAGTTTAGAGACTCAGAATAAGTTAAACCAATAATCAAAGAAGAGCTGTGAGGGGGAAAAAAACACTAGGCAATAGAGAAATTGTCAGAGTAAATTCACCAACATATTCAGAAGCTAGACATCAGCAAAAAGTTACAAGCCATTCTAGGAAATAAGAAGATATGGCCCAGCAAGAGGAACAAACCAAAATTTTGATGAGATATAGAATTTAGGACAACTAACCAATGATAATCACACAAATCTCCTAAATCAATTCAAAGAATTGAAGGAAAATATGACTAAACAGATAAAGGATATTAAGAAGAAACTGGGTGAGCAAAAAGGACAATTTGAAAATCTCCAAAGAAAAATAATAGAGTTTATGGGTATGAAAGACACAATGAGTGGGATTAAAAATACATAAGAGAATTCCAGGAAAATGGCATTTTTGTAGGTGGTCACTTCCCAGCTCTTTTGCAAAATAATGACTGTGAAGGGGAAAAATCCTATCTGAGTGAGATGTTTTGGAGCCCACAGTTCAGAAGCTTCAGGGCAACAATCTGGAGAGAAATGAGCAAAGAGATAGAGAATCCAAGGGAAAACTGTTAAATGCTCACCCCTGGGGCTGGAAAGAGTGGGTGGCTATGCCCCACCCACAAGGACCCCCTGACTCTTACCAGCCGGTGAGTGGGAAGAAGTATTCTCTGAGAGGAGGAAGCTTCTAGTGAAGGGTGGGGAGCAGTTTACTTTCCATGAGTTGGACACCTGATCCCCCTTTTCAACTCAGGGAAGATACCAGCCAGCACTGAGGTTGACTCCAGGGAGAGGGGAGAGGGAAATCTGCTCAGGCAACTTATCTTAACCAACTGCCCTTGGAGAGAGGAACTTGGGAAGAAAGTGGGTATAGACAAGCAACTAACTAATCCAGTAGCTGATAACTATTAAATTCTTAATCCTCTAAGGGAAATAGTGGTAGGAAGAGCTCAAAAAACTTTAAAACCATATTTAGGGTTCCTTGGGAGGAAGAACAGCCTGGAAGAAGGTCAAGAGTGATTTATTTGTGGTAAGTTTGATCAGCTGAGTCCTGACTGAATCTCAGAAGGGACCTTGACTTGGCCAGGAGAGGGAAGGGGCATCAACTCAGATAGACTTTCACACCCAGCCACACTGGGAGAGAAAGAAATTAGAATAGAGAGGAGTCAGGGGACAGACAGTCACCTAATAAGCAGGACTCTGGAAACTGCTAAGATTCTAAGCTGTCTGAGGAAATGGGCTGATAGCTTCTAAAGGCTAACTGACGTTAGGAGAAAATTTAGCTCAGGGAAGGAATTCCTGCCTCGAATAAACAATGTCCCTGGTTCAATTATTGGGTCTTCTTAGAGAAGTGATCCACTGGGTTATTAGACATCCAGGTGATGCTATATGACAGGGAACATGTAGACATTCATTTTGCATTAGATTTCCTTGGATCTCTTTTCTTTAAAAAAAAAAAATGAGGTTCCTTTTGGAAATAGAACTTAAGTTTTCTTGCTAAAACCTGATTCAAAACCTGCAGAAGGCAGGATGCAGAAAGACTGATTGATGAACACCAACAGCCTGAGAAGCTCCTTAGGGACCTAAGAAGGAAGGTTGTTTTTCATTCTTTTGTTTGTTTATTGTGTTCTGTTTTTTCTTCTCTTTCTTTTTTTTAAATTAGGTGCTGCTTTCTTGTTTCTTGTTTGCTGTGTCTCCCCTTCCTTTGTTTTCCTTTTCTTTCATTAACCAGTTTTGTCTGCCAATGCTATTTCTTTTCCTTGCTTCATCATTCTATCTTCTGTTTTCTATTACTGTTCTTTCATTCCACCTCTTTTTGTTTGGTCTTCAATTTTTCTTTTTTATTTCTCCTTTTTCTCTGTTTTCTTTTTTACTTTTTTATTCTTTGTCTTGTTCCCTCCCTTCTCTCACTTCAGCCTTTTAATTAATTTTATATATTTTTCACGATTCTGTTTCTCATTTCATTGTTTCTATTCCATTTTTTAAAGTTCTTATTCCTCTGCACTACTTACTTGAGTTAACTGTTCATTTTCTTAGGTCTTGTTCAGTTCCTCTTCTACTTTTACTATTATCATTTTTCTCTTCTTACCTCTTTCCTTTTCTCTGGTCCTAAGTTTTTTTCTCAAGGGAATATAGACAACAGCAAGGAAATAGAACAAGAGGAAAGAAGTGTCTAAGTGAAAACTTATCATATACACAAAAAACAACAAAATAAAACCCTAGTGTATAAAGAGAAGTTAATCAACTGAATAAACCCATCAAGACAAAATGATTCCTATACACCAACAAAAAATAACAACCCATACTAAGAAATGGGAAGACATGGCCTAATCCAATGAACCAGCCAAAAAACAGGAGGAGATGCAGAACATGGAACAACTAACCAGAGATGTCCAAACAAATATCATGAATCAACTTTATGAAGTGAAAGAAGAGATTAAGGATATCTCTTCTTCAGGGTGTGGGAGAACACATTGAAGAAATTGTAACCATTCATAAAAAAGATTACAGATATGAGGTAATGAATGGCACAATGCAAGAAATCAAAAATACACTGAAAGCACAAAACAGCACATTTGAACAAGAAGAGGAAAGAATCACCAATGTGGAAGACAGTAACACTGAAATCAACAGATACTAGAGCAAATATATAAAAAGATAGAAAAAATACAGCAGGGACTTAGGGATTTGAATGACAACATGAAACAAATAAACATATTACAGGCACCCCAGAGGAGAAAGAGAAGTAAAGGGAACAGAGGGAGGGTTAGAAGAAATAATTGCTGGAAATTCCCCTACTCTATTGAGGGACATGTGCATAAATGTCTGGGAAGTGCAGAACACCCCAAACGTTTAAATCCAAAAAGGCCTACTCCAAGGCATATACTAGTCAAATTGTCCAAAGCTCAAGACAAAGAGAGAAAAATGAAAGCAAAAAAGAGGAAAGAGATCCATCACATACAAAGGGAAGCTCTATAAGATTTGCTGTTTTCTCATTTGAAATCACAAAGGCTAAAAGATAGTGGTATGGCATAGTTAATGTGTTAAAGGGAAAAAAACTTCAAGCCAAGAATTCTCTATCCAGCAAAGCTGGTATTCAAAAGAGAGGGAGAATTCAAAACATTCACAGATAAACAGAAATTAAGTTTGTCAATAAGAAACCTGCTCTTCAAGAAAACTAAAGGGAGTTCTGCAGGTTAAAAGGAAAAAAATAGGAGAGAAAGAATTGGAGAAGAGTGTAAGAACAACTAAAAAATAAAAAGAGAAATAAAAACAACATATAGCATGCATAAACCTAAACAAAATATGGATAATGCAAGTAATTCATTGACAACAATAACATTGGATGTTAATGGATTAAACTCTCCAGTCAAGAGACACACACCTACAGAATGGATAAAGAAATATAATCCACCTATATGTTGTCTACAAGAAACTCACCTTGCACCCAGGGACTCAAGGAGGCAGAAAATGTATGGTTGGAAAACAATTTTACATACAAGCAATATCCAGTATAGGGTGGGAGTTGCTATACTAATATTGGACAAAATAGACTTTAAATGCAAAACTACTGTAAGAGACAAAGAAGTCCACCATATATTAATAAAAGGGATAACCTGTCAACAAGAAAGAACAATCAGAAACATTTATGCATCTAAACAGGGCATCTCAAAATACATGAAACAAAGCTGGAAAACTAAGTGGAGAAATAGATGATTATGCAATTACAGTGGGGGATTTTAATACACCATTAGCACCATTATCTCATCAGAGAATCAATAAAGAAACAAAGACTTCAATAATACATTGTATTAGGAAATAGTTTCTTGAACTTTACACCCAAAACATGAGCAACAAAAGAAAAAATAGATAAATGGGACCTCCTCAAAAGTAAAGACTTTTACACCTCAAAGGAGTTTGTGAAAGTGAAAAGGCAGCCTACTCAATGGGAGAAAATATTTGGTAACCATATATCTGGCAGGGACCTAATATCCAGCATATATAAAGAAATCCTACACCTAAAAAATAAAAAAGACAATCAACCCATTTAAAATGGGCAAGTGATTTGAATAGACACTTCTCCAAAGAAGAAATACAAATGGCTAAAAATTACTTGAAAAAATGCTCAACATTACTAGCTATTAGGAAAATGCAAATCAAAACTACATGAGACATCATCTTACACCCATTAGACCAGTGGCTATTAAAAAAAGAGGACTGCAAGTGTTGGAGAGGATGTGGAGAAATGGGAACCCTCATCCTGCTGGATGCAGAATCTTGCAGCATTGTGGAAGACAGTCTGGCACTTCCTCAGGTAGCTAACTATTAAATTTCCATATAATTCTTTTTTTAATTGATTTTGTAAAAATATTACATTAAAAAATACATATATGAGATCATATGAGATCCCATTCAACCCCACCACCTCCACCCCACCACTCCCCCCCCCCCCCCCAAGCCACATTCACTCCCATCATCATGACACATCCATTGCATTTGGTAAGTACATCTCTGGGCATCTCTGCACCTCATGGTCAATGGTCCACATCATGGCCCATACTCTCCCCCATTCCATCCACTGGGCCCTGGGTGGATTTACAATGTCCGGTGATTGCCCCTGAAGCACCGTCCAGGGCAACTCAAAGTCCCAAAGGCACCTCCACATCTCATCTCTTCCTGCCATTCCCCATACTCATCAGCCACGATGTCCACTTTTCCCACTCCAATACCACCTTTTCTCTGTGGACCTTGGACTGGTTGTGTCCGTTGCACCTCTATGTCAAGAGGAGGCTCAGGTTCCACATGGATACTGGATGCAATCCTCCTGCTTTCAGTTGTAGACACTCTAGGCTCCATGGTGTGGTGGTTGACCTTCTTCAACTCCATGTTAGCTGAGTGGGGTAAGTCCAATAAATCAGAGTGTAGGAGCTGAAGTCTGTTGAGGCTCTGGGCCTGGGTATCATATTGTCAGTCCAGAGATTCAAATCCCCTAAATATATCTTAAACCCCAGCACCAACTACAATTCCAGTAAAGTAGCATGCAAGTCTTGTGAAAAGAGATCCCATCTGAGTCCAGTTCCATCACGCAGAAACACCAGCTCCAAAGAAGGGCCATCTGCCATGGCAGTGAACCCCATCTGCCATGACCATAGAACCCGTGGGTCTCTTTATCCCTCAAAAGAACCAATATCTGGGGTTGTATCTACTTTATCTGTCTCTTAGACTCTGCTCAGTTGTGCATAAGGGCATTCCTTCTGACAACCTCCAGACTCTTTTTTAGAGACTCATAGGCTTATAAACTCATTTCTCCTTTCCATTTCCCCCTTACATTAGGTCAAACAGCATTTTGAAGTCACGTTATTATATGTAGACAGGCATATTCTGCTGATCCGTATTGAACCTTTAATTCAAGGTCATTTTCTAGTTGCATCTTCAGCTGGTATTTGGTAGTGATCCCTCGGTGCCAGGGAGGCTTATCCCTGGGTGTCATGTCCCACGCTGGGGGGAATGCACTGCATCTACATGCTGAGTTTGGGTGTGAGAGTGGCCACATTTGAGTAACATGAAGGCTGTCAGGAGGAAATTCCCAGGCACAATGCTACTCTAGGCCTTGTTCTTATTGCAGGTGTATAGGCTCACAAGCATAGCCATTAGTATCAGGAGCCCACTGTTGGGCCCTCATTCCTTCCTGGTTCTTACCGTTGCACCTGGGAGACTGCCGCTGCTCCCCCAGGGCCCACGACAGAGACCCCCTGGCCAGGAACCCAGCACCCCCCCCAGCTGATGTTTTTAATTGTTTCCACTATGAGTATATTTAAACATTACCATGTACCCTGGACATATGCTCTGTATAACTCCCTGTCAACTATATATAGCCTGTCAATAACATCCCATATCAGTATTCCTCTGCCGCCATTGTTGAACCACTCTGTGATCCAAAACTTCCTGTAAAGTGAATCCCAACATAATGTCAGTTTCCCTTACTAGTAAAATGGAATATAGTGATGAGTTTAAAGGTTAGATCTAGAGTACGTATTGATTTGGAAAAATTTATACATCCTATCTTTTTCTTTTCTTTTTTTTTCCTAATTATTGAGCTTCTCTTCACAAGAGTCTTAGATCACAGTAATTCATATATACAATATACAGTACTCCCACAGATCCACCATAAAACCTTTTCCCTTCCACAGCAATAATCTTTTAACTTATTCATATCATATTTCCTGAAACTGATGTACAGATTCTGAAACAATAGCTTTCAAACAAGGTGACATCTGTGCTTACAATGTGGTCCATACTTTAGGATGTACAGTTTTCTAAATTTTTTAGTTATCCTATGTTTTGCATTATGGTTTACATTATTAGTCTGCCATCCCCTATATGTTTTTGGTGTAATATTACATGTTTTATATTCATCCTCGTGTACTCTCGCAAAACTCCTCTCTTGCCCCCACATTTACCTTGGTTCCATCCACTCCACATCCATTTTCCCCTCCCCTTGGGGCCCACAGCGCCAGCCAATCTCCATTTCCTGAGAAGCCATGTCCAGAGATACTTGCAGCAGTGTTCAGGGCCTGACTTTCTCAACAGCCCTAATGACCTGGGAGCCACCCTTTCTCACGAGAGATACAGGTCTCTCTATTTGATGGCATTAGTCCTCCCCAGGATGTGGATCCACCCCAACTCTCACTTCTTGGGTCTCTACCCAATGGTACAACCCACCCTGGCACAAAGAGCCTTCAGCTATTCCCCCGGAGTCCGTCCAGCATCAGACCATCCCCCCTGAGCATCCTAAACAGGTAACCCTCCTAATTATATTTTGATACGATTTTCTCAACAAACACCTGACACTCTCCTATGTTCATATGTTGCCCCTCCATCCCCCCAATTTTTGGACAATATTACCCATCCGCCCATCCCCAGCCCCCCTCAAGCCCACAAAGCCCCACCCGAAGTCAACCCCTTGCCCCCATTTTGTCCTTTCTTTGTGCTCATACTTACCGCCAGCTCATCATAGATTCCACCCCTGCAGACGTCGGCTCACATCCTTCCTCCACCCCCCGATTTCCTGTAAGCCTCTTTTCCAGTCTCTAGCTCTCTGAGGTAGGTTTCTTATTTCATATCATTGAGGTCATGTAGTATTTGTCCTTCAATGCCTGGGTTGCTTCACTCAACATAAGGTTCTCAAGATTCATCCATGTTATCACGTGTGTTTGTAGTGTATTTGTTCTTACAGCCGCGTAGTATTCCATTGTGTGTATATACCACATTTTATTGATCCACTCGTCTGTTGATGGGCATTTGGATTGATTCCAACTTTTGGCGATAGTGAACAATGCTGCTATGAACATTGGTGTACATATATCGGTTTGTGTCCTTGTTTTCAGTTCTGCTGGGTATATACCCAGCAGTGGTATTGCTGGGTCATATGGCAAATCTATGTTTAGTTTTTTGAGAAAATGCCAAACTGTCCTCCAGAATGGTTGGATCCTTCTGCATTCCCACCAGCAGTGGATGAGTGTTCCCCTTTCTTCACATCCTCTCCAGCATTTGTATTCTTCTGTTTTTTTCATAGCTGCCGATCTTATGGGAGTAAGATGGTATCTCATTGTAGTTTTGATTTGCATTTCCCTGGTAGCTAGAGATTTGGAGCATTTTTTCATGTGCATTTTAGCCATTTGTATTTCTTCTTTGGAGAAGTGTCTGTTTAAATCTTTTTCCCATTTTTTAAATGGGTTGTTTATCTTTTTATTTTCAAGATATAGGAGTTCTTTACATATGCAAGTTATAAGTCTCTTATCAGATATATGGCTGCCAAATATTTTCTCCCATTGTTTGGGTTCCCTTTTTACTTCCTTGACAAACTCCTTTGAGGTGCAGAAGGCTTTAATTTTGAGGAAGTCCCATTTATCTATTTGTTCTTTTGCTGCTTGTGCTTTTGGTGCGATATTCATGAATCCATTTCCTATTACAAGGTCCTATAGACGTTTCCCTACACTGCTTTCCAAGATCTTTATGGTCTTGGCTCTTATATTTAGGTCTTTGATCCATCTTGAGTTGATCTTTGTATAAGGTGTGAGATGGTAATCCTCTTTCATTCTTCTACATATGGATATCCAGTTCTCCAGGCACCATTTGTTGAATAGCCATTCTCTCCCAGTTGAGAGGGTTTGGTGGCTTTATTGACTATTATATGGCTATATATATGAGGTTCTATATCAGAACTTTCAATTCAATTCCATTGGTCTATGTGTCTCTCCTTATGCCAATACCATGCTGTTTTCAATACTGTAGCTTTGTAGTATGTTTTGAAGTCAGGAAGTGTGATTCCTCCAATTTCATTTTTCTTTTTCAATATGTCTTTGGCTATTCAGGGCTTCTTTCCTTTCCAAATAAATTTCATAGTTAGTTTTTCTAGTTCCTTAAAGAAGGCTGTGTTGATTTTTATTGGGATTGCATTGAATGTGTAGATCAGTTTTGGTAGGATAGACATCTTAATAATATTCAGTCTTCCTATCCATGAACAAGGAATATTCTTCCATTTATTTAGGTCTTCTTTGATTTCCTTGAACAGTCTTGTATAGTTGTTGGGGTATAAGTTTTTTATCTCTTTAGTTAAATTTATTCCTAAGTATTTGATTTTTTTATTTACTATTGTGAATGGTATTTGTTTCTTGATTTCCTCCTGATCTTGCTCACTATTGGTGTACAGAAATGCTACTGATTTTTGCGCATTGATATAACCTGCAACTTTACTAAACTCATTTATGAGTTCTAGACGCTTTCTTGTAGATCTCTCAGGGTTTTCTATGTATAGGATCATGTCATCTGCAAATAATGAAATTTTGACTTCTTCCTTTCCAATTTGAATGCCTTTTATATCTGGTTCTTGCCTCAGTGCTCAAGCAAGTACTTCCAAGACAATGTTAAATATGAGCGAAGACAATGGGCATCCTTGTCTTGTTACTGAGTTTAGAGGGAAGGATTTCAGGATTTCTCCATTGTAAAAAATGTTGGCTGTAGGTTTTTCATATATACTCTTTATTATGTTCAAAAAGTTTTCTTGTATTCTGATCTTTTGGAGTGTTTTTATCCAGAAGGGGTGCTGTATTTTGTCAAATGCTTTTTCTGCATCTATAGATATAATCATGTGATTTTTTTCCTTCAATCTGTTTATATGGTGTATTACATTGATTGATTTTCTTATGTTGAACCATCCTTGCATACCTGGAGTAAATCCCACTTGGTCGTGGTGTATAATTTGTTTAATGTGTTGTTGAATATGATTAGCAAGTATTTTTTTAAGTATTTTTTGCGTCTAGGTTCATTAGAGAAATTGGTCTGTAATTTTCCTTTCTTGTGATGTCTTTTTTGGCTTTGGTACTAGGGTAATGTTGGCATCATAGAAGGAGTTCGGCAATGTTCCTTCTGTTTCGATTTTTTGGAAGAGTTTCAGCAGGATTGGTGTTAGTTCTTTCTGGAATGTTTTGTAGAATTCACCTGTGAAGCCATCTGGCCCTGGGCTCTTCTTAGTTGAGAGATTTTTAATGACTGATTCTATCTCTTTGCTTGTGATTGGTTTTTTAAGATCATCAATTTCTTCTTTTGTCAATATGGGCTGCTTATGTGTTTCTAGGAATTTGTCCATTTCCTCTAAATTGGCATTTTTGTTGGAATACAGTTTTTCAAAGTATCCTTTTTGATAGTCTTTATTTCTGTGGGGTCAGTGGTGATATCGCCTTTCTCATTTCTTATTTTGTGTATTTGCATCTTCTCTCTTTTTTTCTTTGTTAGTCTCAAGAAAGGTTTGTCAATTTTGTTGATCTTCTCAAAAAACCAGCTCTTGGTCTTGTTTATCTTTTCAAGTGCTATCTTATTTTCTATTTCATTTAGTTCTGCTCTTATCTTTGTTATTTCCTTCCTTCTTCCTGTTGGGTTAATTTGTTGTTGTTTTTCTAATTCCGTCAAAAGTGCAGTTAGTTCTTCAATTTTTGCTCTTTCTTCTTTTTTGATATATGAATTTATGGCTATAAATTTTCCTCTCAGTACTGCTTTTGCTGCATCCCATAAATTTTGGTATGTTGTGTTATCATTATCATTTGTTTCAAGGTAATCATTAATTTTTTTTGAGATTTCCTCTTTGACCCACTGTTTTTCTAAGAGTGTGCTGTTTAATTTCCAAATTGTGGTGTGAATTCTGGGCCTCTGTCCCCTGCAAATTTCCAGCTTCACTCCACTGTGGTCAGAGATATTGTTTTGTATGATTTTGATATTTCTGAATTCATTAAGCCTTTCTTTGTGGCCTAGCATATGGTCTATCTTGGAGAATGTTCCATGTGCGCTTGAGAAAAATGTATATCCTGCTGTGTTTGGGTGTAATGATCTATATATGTCTATTAGATCCAACTCTTCTAATATACTGTTCAAATGTTTTCTTTCTTAATGATTCTCTTTTGAGATGTTCTGTCCAGAGTTGATAGTGGTGTATTAAAATCCCCCACTATAATTGTAGATGCATCTATTTTTTCACTTAGTTTTTCCAGTGTTTGCCTCACATATTTAGAGGCACCCTTGTTAGGAGCATAAATATTTATGATTGTTCGATCTTCTTGACTGATTGTCCCTTTCACTAAAATGTAGTATCCTTCTTTGTCTCTCACAATTGTTTCGCATTTAAAGTCTATTTTGTCTGATATTAATATAGCTACTCCTGCCTTTTTTTGGTTATTGTTTGCTTGTATGATTGTTTTCCAGCCATTCACTTTCAACCTCCATGAGTCTCTGGGTCTCAGATGTGTCTCTTGTAGACAGCATATAGATGGGTCATATTTCCTTATCCAGTGTCCCAGTCTGAATCTTTTGATAGGTGAGTTTAATCCATTGACATTCAGTGTTATTACTTTCAGGGAATTATTTGTGTTAGTCATATTTTGATTGGATTTGTGTTTGTCATATTTTGTTTGTATTATTATTTTTTCCCCTTCTATTTTTGTCTTTTTTGTTGCTCTTACACTCTCCTCCAACTCTGCCTGTCCTGTTTTTTCCTTTCTTCCTGCAGAACTCCCTTTAGAATTTCTTGAAGGGGAGGTTTCTTGTTGGTATACTCTTTCGGTTTCTGTTTATCTGTGAATATTTTGAACTCTCCATCATTTTTGAATGCTAGTTTAGCTGGATAGAGTATTCTTGGTTGGAAATTTTTTTTCCTTTAGTACCTTGACTATATCATACTACTGCCTTCTTGCCTCCATGGTTTCAGATGAGAAATCAGCACTTAATCTTATGGAGCTTCCCTTGTATGTGATGGTTTTCTTTTCTCTTGCTGCTTTTAGAATTTTCTCTTTGTCTTGAGCGTTGGATAATTTGACAAGTATATGTTTTGGGGTGGGCCTGTTGGGTTTATGACCAGTGGAGTGTGCTGTGCTTCTTGGATATGTACATCTGTCTCTTTCAGTAGATTTGGGAAGCTTTCAGGCATTATTTCCTGCAACACTCCTTCTGACCCCTTTCCCTTCTCTTCTCCTTCTGGAATGCCTATAATACATATGTTTGAGCGTTTTGCATTATCATTCCGGTCCCTAAATCCTAGCTGGATTTTTTCTATCTTTTTATTGACCACTTCTACTATCCGTTTGATTTCCAATGCACTGTCTTCCACATCACTAATTCTCTGCTCTCCCTCTTCTAGTCTGCTGATATTTGCTGCAAGTGTATTTTTGATTTCTTGAATTGTGGTGTTCATTTCCATCATATCTGTTATCTTTTTGCGTATGTCTGCAATTTCCCCTCCAAGTGTTGTCTTCATGTTGTTAACTTCTTCCTTTACTTCATCAGATTTGTTGGTGATAAATGTTCTGAGATCTTTCATTGCTTTTGCGAAGTTCTGCTCCCCTTCCTGATTTTTACTTTGTTGATTGGATTCATCCATGTTTTCCTGATTACTGGTTTGGTTTGTAGATTTTTGTTGCTGTCTGGTCATCATTTTTTCTTGACGGTTTTAATCAATTCCTTAGCTTCTTTTTCTAGTCTTGGAGATTAATTAGCTGTTGTTTTTGCGTAAGTGTTATATCTTCTCTTTGTCACTTTGTTCTTCTTATTCTAATTTCTTATTGCTGGTTAAGTTCACTTTAAAGGAAAGCATTAGTGCCTGGGAAAGGCAATTGTGTAAGGAAGGAAAAAGTGTAAAGTAGTATTTATGATATATGTTAACAAAGCAACAATATGTGTTCTGGGAGGATGGAGGTTAGATTCATGTAAATTGTGTAGAGTTATAGCAGTAGGTAGAGTACCTATAATGAGGTAGACAACTGAATATGGGAGGAATATGGTATGTACTAAGAAGCTATTGTTTTCATGAGAGAGGGAAAGAGAAAAGAAAGGTAATAGTTTCAAGAGCGGATACCAGACAGAAAACAAAACAAAGGTATTAGAATTTAAGAGTTATACACTTTGTGGATCAAAGAAAGGGAGATGGAATATAGGAGAGATAGTAGATGGTGGAGGATATCAAGATGTAGGGGAAAACGGATAGTGTAGATAGCCAAAATCTATTCACAGAGAAATGAGGCAGTGGAGGATGAGGAAACCCAGCAAATGTGATGTGTTTCCTGCAGGACCTATTGTATTGTTAAGATAAAATAGAATAAGAAGAAGATGTGGGACAAGGAAGAGAGGGGAAAAAAAAGACTTTGGGGGATACGCTGGGAGGAAAAACTAGGGGATAATGCAATGCCAGGAATCAGAACATTAAAAAAATAGAATAAAAAATAGAAATAGAATAAAAATAAAAACAAAACAAAACAAAACAAAGAAGAAAAAACACAAACTTTGAGGGCTAGGACATTCAAGGACCTCAGATGGACCTCAGGGCATGGTGGATTCAGGGATGGGAAGTCTGAGGTATTGAGGACTCAAGAGGTGTGAGTCTCTGGGGTGTGGGCCACCAGAGTCCAGGGAACTCAGACTTGGCAACCTCAAGTCCGGTTAACAGGAAGCCTGGGAGCACCACAGTGCATCACAGCCTTCAGGGATCCCTGCAGCTGGGTGCCAGCCCTATGGGTGAGGTCACATCCACAAGCTCTATCCTGTGTTCTGTACCCTACAATTCACTCACTTACTAGTGTCTATTGTGTGGATATATCACCAATTGACTTCAGGAACCCTCCCACCCTGTGGACCCCCGGGAACGGCCACCTAGGGGCGCCTCTAGGCTGCAGCCAATTTAATGACTCAGATCAATATCCAGGTCCGGGGGAGGGGCTCCAGCCCAAACCGCTAATAACAGAGTCCAAACCCGAAATTCCCACGCTTTGCAGAATATTCCCCTAATCAGCTTCCAAACGTCTCCCACCCTACGAGACCCTGGTAGCGTTTCTTTGTTGCTATCACTTTAAGACTGCTGTAGGTCAGCAGCCAGGCTTGAGGGGGGGCGTGGCTCTAGGCGGAAACGCTATTGTTTGTGTCCCCAATCAAAAATTCCCCCCGCTTTGCCATAAAACTCCCGTCTGTCTGCCCAAATCAGTCTGCTAGCGCCTCCCTTCCCACCAATCCCCCAATAGGCCGCCCAGGGCCCACGGACTCCCCAGTAATGCAGAGCCTCCAAAAAAAAGAAAGAGAAAAAAAAACAAAAAAAACAAAAACAAAAACAAACTGCGCCCCAGCGGCTCCCGGTGCCCCGGCCACTCTCCGCGCCGTGGCTCCGCCCACCCAAGGAGGGAATCTTCAGCGCAGCTGGGATCTCCGTGTATATTTCACAGACGCATCCTCTCTGTTACCTTCCCTCCAAATCCATGTCCAGACACCTCCCGACCTGCAAAAATCCCGAAACAGCCGGTCCCAAAGAGCCTCCAACGCAGCCCAGCCGATTCCCTGCAGGAGATACTATCAGGCAAGTTCATTCAGCCACCATCTTGCCCCGCCTCCTTATTCACTCTTGGTAGGAATATAGAATGGTACAGCTACTGTAGAAATCTGTTTGGCGGTTCCTAAGAAAGTTAGATATAGATCTATTATGTGATTCAGCAATACCACTACTACATATATACCCAGAAGAACTGAGAGCAGTGATATGAACAGTTTTCTGCCAACTGATGCACATAGCAACATTATTCACCACTTCCAAAAGATGAAAACAACTTAGGTGTCCATCAACTACAAATATATATACAAAATGTGGTGTATACACATGATGGAATGTTATTCACTTGTAAAAAGAAATAAAGTTGCAAAGCATATAACAATATGGATAAATCTGGAGGATATTATGTTGAGTGAAGTAAGCCAGTCACAAAAGGAAAAATATCCTATGATTTCACTGTTATGAACTAAATATATTAAGCAAAGTCATGGACTTAATAGCTAGAAAGAAGTCATCAGAAAATAGAATGTGGTTAGAGAAGGGAAAGTTGAGGTTAAGCCTGTGCAGAATTGGTATAAAAAAAGTTTGTAAATGTTTTGATATGAATAGAAATGGTAAAAACCCATGTTAGGATTTGTAATTAATAGCACTAACATATGGGCAAGATAATGGGTTTTTGTTTGTTTGTTTGTTTTTCGGAGTAATGAAAATGCTCTAGTATTGATTGTAGTGATTTATGCACAACTCTGTGATTATACCAAATGTCATTGATTGTACACTTTAGATTATTTTTTATGGTTTATAAATAAAAATATAACATGGTGGGTTGGGGAAAAAAAACACCAAATGTAAGATGTGAACTATAGTTAATATAAATACTTTGATGATGCTTTTTCACAATTTGTTACAAATGTTTTATAACAATGCAAGGTATTGGAGGTGGAATGAGGTATGGAATCCCTGTATGATATTATGCATGTTTTTTTTTGTAAGTTCACAACTTTTACTGTATACTTATTGTTCATGTATGAATGACATACTTCAATAAATTTTTAAATGAAAAAAAGATTAATGATGATTAGTAAAATGCCATGTGCTCTATTATCTTTGTCTAAAATAATGTATAGAAACTGGAATGTAGACTAGAATCAAAAGCCCATAGGAAGAAGTCTTAGAAATAACCCAACCCACACTTGTGTCATGGAATAATCTTGGTCCTATTGCTCACAAGTAGATATGTAATTCTGCTTTCTCATCTGTAGTCAAAATGTTAAATGTGATGGAACCCAATAATTCTTGAGGAACAATCAATGATAGGGGTCTTTTATTAAAATAGCTTAAAACAGTGATAGAGGAAAGGCAGAAAATCTTCAAACCCTTGTTTGCTGTCTTCAATTTGTTGCAATGAATTATTCAAGAAAGGAGAACTTTCCATAAGCACACAAATTCATAATGAATTCCTTTATTTTAATTGAATGAAAGTAAGATATTAATAGACTGAAGATCTTGATGCCTTCTGTAAATAAAGAGATATGGGAGAAATGTAAAGAACATCTTTTTTATTCCACATTAACTGGTGTGAAAATTCTAGAATCCACGTAGGCTACTTTAAAAGTTTACTTTTGAGGTAGGGGCATAGGTTCCAAGATTTCTACTTGAGTTTAGATTCTTAGGTTATGGTAACTTCATCTTTTTAGTTGCTCAAAAACCAAAAGTCATAGTCATTCTTTTCTTCTTTCTCCCATATTCCAAATTCAGACTGTTAGTGTCCAAAAAATATGTGTTGTAAGGACATGCACCTGAATGCCACAATGTATTCACTTTGTAACACTAAGGAAGTTAATTAATAACTCTGATCTTCATGTTCCACACCTGTGAAACAGACAAAAACCATACATCCCTCATGTGGTTATATGGAACATAAAAGAGAAAGTTATGTAAAGTTCGTATATGTTAATGCATAGTGGTTGATCAATAAGTAATTGTTTTAAACCTCTGTCCTCTTATTTTAGAGTTTTATTCAAATACCACACTGGGCTTAAAACTTCTTAATAAATTCAGCAACTGGGAACACACATTCTCTCCCATTCTAGCCCGAAACTCATCACTGAATATCTTAACATGAAGTCATTAATCAAATCAGGCAATAGTTGCAGTTGTATATCTCCAGATTCTCCCTTCTTTCCCTTCTAAAGTACTTCCCTTATGTGGACTTAGAAAAAACTACCAAGATCTTCTGCCTTCAACTTAGGGCTACCTGATTCTTTACTCATTTCTTCTCAGAGTATCACTCAATTCCTAAGAACAGAAGATGGGCAAAATCAGCAAGCCTAGAAGCCTTAAGAGGCTTACCTTATCCCAGGAATTCTAGCCTTGTCAAGTCTATGTGTGGCTCTCACTTCAAATAGAATTGACTAATAACCTGATAACCTTCTTTTTTTAAATTGTGATTTTAGATATTTTAAATAAGAAAAGGATCTTTGGAAAACATGCAATCCAGTCCTTTCTTCTTTATATATGGAAATTATTTAGAGTAAAATAAAAGGAATGATGTTCTCAGAGTTACTGTGACCAGGATTGGATTACTGGTCTCTAAGTTAAGTGATCTCTCCATTATACCTGTCATGCCATATGGCCTGGAGGCTAAATTTGAAATATCCCTTGTCCTGCTCTCCCAGTCAACTACCAAAATGTTCAGGAAATTCTATTTCCATAACCAAACTACATCTTCCCCTTTCTATTTCAGTGTTCTTAAATTTGTTTGTACTTTTTACTTGAAAAGTGATGGATGTAAATGCAGGACAACTTGCTTGCATTTACCACTGACAAACATGGAGACTATTCTGCTAGGAATATATATGTAGGTTAATTGTCACATATAGCTGTTTCTTCCATTTTATGTCCTATTCCTGAGACTGTAACAACTTTCTCATAGGGGACCATGGTCCTGTTGTGCCTCTCTGATCCCCCACCAGAAAATATGAATTAATTTGCTGATTTCCTATGGTTTGACATCCTGCTTCTGCTCTTCAGGTAATGATTTTATACCAGTATTGTTTATCTATGAGTAATAACAAAATAACACAAATCTGACAATTACCTACCTACTCAGATATCAAATGTTGGGCCCAAATACAAGAGGAAATAAACAATTGCAAAGTCCATCAATAAGAATATTTGGAAATGAACTCATAAATTCTCTCCTGTTTTAGAGGACTAAATAAATGAATCAGCACTATTACTAATGCCATATCTTAGCATTGTCATTCAAATGTTAATTTTTATGAGACAAAATGACTGAAAAAGAAAACTATGACTGTCAATTTGTACATGAAATGGTTAAATTATTCAGAAAATTCAGAGAAACCAGTTGTATAAATCAGAATGGCCTATATTACACTATTCTAACAAATAACACCAAACTCTTAGTTATTTAAAACTATAAAAGCTTACTTCTCACTCAAGCTATATGTCATCCCAGCTCAGTTAGAGCTCCATTCTAAAAATTAAATATTTAATGTGAAGTAAAATTTAAAGCAATGAAATATTTTCCAAGTGATTATTTTTTCAAATAGATCAGGAAACCTTAAACATTTTTGTTCAGACCCCTTTGCCAGTCAGGTGAAAGCCACGGGTCCCTTACTAAGTCCACACTACACTGTGTAATATTTAATAAATATATCATACCTGCACCAGTATGTTCCATTCAAGAATAATGGCTTTTTGAATTTCAATTCAAGCTCACAGACCTCTTGTTAAGAACCCCTGATATAAATTAGCAATATGTATTTCTTCTCATTCATAAATAGATATAAAGTATTGAGAGAGAAGTAAGCCATACCCAAAGATCATTTTGTTCAAATATTGGATGATGAGAAAGTGAAGCTCAACTTTTTTCAGACAGTTTCCTTTTGTCTATGTAGCCAAATAGGAAATAAATTTATCTTTTATAGTTCCCCAAAGTATCAACATCTATATTTGACATAGCAAGTGTACAGTAAGTCATTATTAATTAATATGAAAACAAAGAAAAGGAAATAAAATTTCCAAAATCTCAAAATAAAATCATAGTAGTCTTTTTTTTTTTTTTTAAAGATTTATTTATTTATTTATTTAATTTCCCCCCCTCCCCTGGTTGTCTGTTCTCTGTGTCTATTTGCTGCATCTTGTTTCTTTGTCCGCTTCTGTTGTCGTCAGCGGCACGGGAAGTGTGGGCCGTGCCATTCCTGGGCAGGCTGCACTTTCTTTTCACACTGGGCGGCTCTCCTCACGGGCGCACTCCTTGCGCGTGGGGCTCCCCCACGCGGGGGACACCCTTGCGTGGCACGGCACTCCTTGCGCGCATCAGCGCTGCGCATGGCCAGCTCCACACGGGTCAAGGAGGCCCGGGGTTTGAACCGCGGACCTCCCATATGGTAGACGGACGCCCTAACCGCTGGGCCAAAGTCCGTTTCCCAGTAGTCTTTATAAAATATGGGAACGCAATAAGGGATTTGAGATGTGAAAATTTTTTATTCTTCCAATGTACAAAGAAAAGTAGAATATCCAATTAAATAGTCTAAGGAGTCAAATCACTTCAAACCTTCAGGTTAAGCCTGAAAATAGAGATGAAACTGGCCATGTAGGGGAGGGAGTACATAAAACAACTCCACTCAACTGGAAACCTGTTGATATAAATGAGTCCCTGAGGTGACATAGGCAGAAGATTGGATGAAGCAAATAAAATGAAATAGTTTCTAAAATGTCCTAACTACATTTTCTTTTTTGATCAAGGTTTTGCATGTACATAGTTTAAAGATTTTAATAATTTTGTTTATGAAAGAAAGTAATCCCACACATTTACCCCATCACATTTTTTTTCTATAGACAATTCTTTTCTTTCAAATATTTGCTTTGGTGTTTACCTCCATATCTTTAAATTGCACTTTTTTTTTCAACTTAAAAGAAACATGGAACGCTTTACAAACTTGCATGCCATCCTTGTGCAGAGGCTCTATATCTTCTCTATATCGTTTCAATTTTAGTACATGTGCTGTTGAAGTGAAGCACTCCACGTTACACTTTTGCATTATCAACTTTAAAATTTTCAATTGAAAGCCTTTTTCTTTGATTTCCTATTCTGAAAAGACAAAGATTAATCTATCTTACTTCCCTCCTGTCTTGCCAGTAAATGCACACAAAAATACATATCCAAGAGACACAAATACACACATTTTTTTGTGTGTTTTTGTGAGATCTTGGCATTAGGAAAGCTATGTCATACTACCAGCTAAATAAAAACAAAGAGTCTAAATTCAAGTGATAAAACATTAAAATATCAAAATGTCCAGGTTTCAACAAAAGGTCATAAAAATCTAAAGAAACAGAAAGCAAAAGCTAGGTAAAGGAGAAGATTAGAGAATTAGAAGCCATCAATGAAGAGAACCAGATCTGGGGCATAACAAGTAAAAGACTTTAAAAAAATGGTCCTAAATATGCTAAAAGATCTACAGGAAAATATGGACAAAGAACTAAAGAAAATCAGGAAAATGAAAGAAAAACACAAAGAGAAAAATATTATGGGGATGGAACTTCTTGAAAAGAATGAAACAGAGCTGCAGAATACTGTACTAGAAGTTACAAATTCCCTAGAAAAGTTGAACAGCAGACTAGAGCTGGCAGAAGAAAAAATCAGGAAAGTGAAGATAACTCAATTGAAATCATCCATTTATGAAGAGCATAAAAGAAAGGATGAAGAAATGTGAACAGAGCCTGAGGAACCTGTGGAGTGCCATCAGGAATACCAATATACATTGGATGGGTGTCCAGAAGGAAATGAAAGAAAGAGCAGAGAGAATATTTAAGGCAATAACAGCTGAAAACTTCCCAAATTTAATAAAACACCTGAATATAAGCATACAAGGTGCTCAACGAACTACAAACAGAATAAATCCTAGTAGACCAACACTATACCATGTTATAAATCAAACTGTCAAATGCCAAAGATAAAGAGAGAATTCAGGAAGCCTCAAAGGTGCAGCAATGTGCCACATACAGGGAAGCCTCAATAAGATTAAGTGACAATTTCTCATCGGGAACCATGAAGGAAAGAAGGCAGTGGGATCACATATTTAAAGGACTGACAGCAAAAAAAAAAAAAAGTTGCCCACAAGAATTCTATATCCAGCAAAATAGTCTTTCAAAAATGAGGAAATGATCAAGACATTTGCAGTTAAACAAAAATATAGAGAATTCATCACCACTAGAGCAGCCTACAAGTAATGCTAAAAGGAGTTCTGCTAGTTTAAAAGGACAGGATACTAGACAATTTACTGAAACTGTATGAAGAAAAAACGATCTCTAGTAAAGGTAACAAAATGGGTAAATATCAATACCAGTGTTATATTTTTATATGTAATTCCACTTTTAACCTCTTATAGGCTCTAAAAGGCAAATATATAAAATGTAATGATATGTCAATCATGTTAGATTTATATATTATAAATATGTAATTTGTAACAAAAGCTACATAAAGATAGAAGGGCAGAAGTCTATAGGAACATAATTTATACATACTATTGAAGATAGTATCAAAACAAATGAGAGTGTTACAGATTTAGGATATTAAATTTAAGCCTTATGTTAACCACAAAGAAAATATCAGAGAATGAGCAAACACATAGAGACAAAAAGGTGAGTTTATGTTACCAAGGGAGGGGAAAAGGGACTATGGGGAATTAAAGCAAAATGAATATGAGGTTTCTATTTGTATTATAGGGAAAGTTCTGGTAAAGGATGGTGGGGAGGGTAGTGAAACTTTGTAAATGTGATTTATCTCACTGAATAATATGCTTGGGAGAGGTTGGGATGGGAAGATTTTCCTAGTATATGTATTTCCACAATTATAAAATAAATTAAAGGGATAATTTACAATTAAATGCAATATATGATACTGGATGGTATCTAAGAACATAGGGTAAAAGTCTGATAAAGAAATTATTGGGAACCAAGTGTAGTTCAGTGGTTGAGTGCCTTCTCATTCACAAAGTCCTGAGTTCAATCCCCAGTACCTTCTTTTAAAAAGGACAAATTTGGTGTGTACCCCAGAAAAATATGTTCTTAAAATGTAATCCAGGTGGCAGACTTGGCCCAGTGGTTAGGGCGTCCATCTACCACATGGGAGGTCCATGATTCAAACCCTGGGCCTCCTTGACCATATGGAGCTGGCCCATGTGCAGTGCTGATACGCATAAGGAGTTCTGTGCCACACAGTGGTTCCCCCACATAGGGGAGCCCCACGCACAAGGAGTGCGCCCCATAAGGAGAGCTGCCCAGCGTGAAAGAAAGTGCAGCCTGCCTAAGAATGGCGCTGCCCACATGGAGACATAACACAAGATGATGCAGCAAAAAGAAACACAGATTACCGTGCCACTGACAACAACAGAAGCAGACAAAGAAGATGCAATAAATAGACACAGAGAACAGACAACCGGGGTGGGGGGGAAGGGGAGTGAAATAAATAAATAAATATTTTTTAAAAAATGTAATCCATTCCTCTGGGTGTAGACCCATTGTAAATGAGATATCTTCAAGATGTTACTTCAGTTAAAGTGTGTGACAGTTTAAATTTGATGAATCTCAAAGAGAGATTATGTTTCCAACTCATCCCTTCCTACTTGTGTAAGGCCCTTTGATTGCCTAAATTCAGTTAAGGGTCCTTTGATTAGATCACTTTAAGGATTTTGATTGGGCCAGGTTGGTGAGCCATGACACACCTTCTTGCTGGGTCTTATATAAATGGAGACACAGAGAGAAAGAGGACAGAGAAAAGGAAGCTGCAATTTTGATCCTGCCACATGAGAGGAGGTAGAAAATAGAGAGAAAGTATTCTAAGTTTACCTATAGCTGCTTACAGAAGCTCAAAAGGCTGAGAGAGGTCCTAAAGTCTGGCATCAGAAGAACACAGAGGCTTAGAAAGAGGCCCCTAAAGGGCTAGTCTCATTTACAGCTCAAGGATGAGAAGACAAACCCCACCGTATTGCTTCACCATGTGGCAGGACACCAGGATCACCAGTAGCTGACTTTGGGGAGAAAGCATCTCTGCTGATGCCTCGATTTTGACATTTCATGGACTTGGAAATGTAAGCTTTTACCACCAAATAAATCTCCTTTATAAAAGCCAACACATTTCTGGTACTTTGCATCAGCAGCCTTTGGCAAACTAAGATATGATGTGACCCAAATGAATCAGGTTAGGCTTTACTCTGGATTACTGGAATCCTTTCTAAGCAAAGTGAAAGTCAGAGAAAGTCACAGAAGTCAACAGAACCCAGAGAAGTCATGAGAGACCACCATGTGCTTTGCCATGTGACAGAAAAGCCAAGTATAATAGATTTTCAACAGATTTCCCCAGAGCACTAGAATCTCTTGGGAGTAAATCACGTGGATGATATCTTGGTTTTAGACTTCTCCTAGTCTCAAAAATCACGAGCCAATAAATTCTCATTGTTTAAGCCAACCCAGGTATTTGCTGTAACAGGAAACTAAAATATTGAGATATAAGAAAAAAAATCGGAATATAGCATGTAAGCTTTATATCAATGTTAAATTTCTTGAACTTGATAAAAGCACTTAAGGTGATTACATAATGGAATATCATAGGAAATCTGTATGTAAGTATTATGTTCAAGGATTTTGATGTGTGCAACCGGCTTTCAAATGTTCAGAAGAGAGAGAGAGAAAGAGGTGATAGAATGGCATGGTAAAGGTGGCAAATGTTAAAATTGATGGAAATGGTCATGAGGGGGAGGGGGAGGTATGTTGTAGTTCTCTTTATGGGGTTTGTATTACTTTTGCACCTGTATTTTAGTTTGAAATTTTTTCAAAATAAAAATTAAAAAAAACAACAACCATACCTGCTGAAATACATAATCATTTTATTCATATTTCTTTTCACTGTTTCTCACATATCATGCTTGCCAGGGTCTTCACTGTCACCAAGACAAGCTCCTGACTGGCAGCAATCCACTTATGGTTTCCTGGCAGGGATGAAGATCAAAATCTACGTGTGATCTGACATATGAAAAAATAAACATATTGAACATTTTTGAAACTGATCATTTCATCTTATATATCTCCACAGTCCAAAGTTTAGCCACTTTGCTCCTGAATTTTATACTATGTAATTTTTCGAGCTATATCATATCAGATCATTCTTTCTTTCAATCATTAATAAAATGATTTTTAGTCCCTTACTATATCAGATGGTGGCAGCTATGTGAAAATTTGCTGTATGATTTAAAAATCTTATGTAAAAATGGGTAAAGCATAGACCAATAATAGACTTAACTCTCAAAATGTATATGTAATTACATTCTTTGAAAACCTACCTGTTGAAGCTTTTTCTCATTCAGCAGAAAAACGATGACAACCATGACTCAAGCAAGGCAGCCTATGTCGCAGAAGATTCCCAACCTGGGACAGATGAGCCTGGAGTGTGTGCAGAACACAACCACTCTCAGGAGGCTCAAGGCCTATTTGAGTCAGGACTCCAGGCTGATCTTTAACTGGAGATGCAATGTCAAAAGTAGTGACAGGTGCTTTAGATCAAGAAATGTTACCAAGCAATAAATTCCTCATGCTGTTATGTGACCTGAATGTGTAGTTAGCCCTATTGAGGCCTGAGTAGCACAAAAAATCCTGTTTCATTGTGTCAGAATTGTGAGGTGGTGGAGAATCATGTTAGCACTGGACTAGAAGGTTAGAACCAAAATTAGGGATGTCAGACCATTCAAAATGCCAGGGAAGGCAGTGGAACAATGCTACCTTTGGTAGAAGCAGTCAGAGGATATGAGCAGATAGTCACTGTCAGTTAATGAGGGGGTTGTACCATGCAAAATGCCAATTCTTAGGGGGTGAATTCACACGGTTCTATGTGGGTTGAAGACCAAAAGGAATAAGCAAGGATATAGCAGATGAGGTAAAAGGACCTAGAGCAATTGAACTCATTTATTTCTTGATAACAGCCTTTGTGTAACTTGTTGCTCTTTTTCAGTGCTTCTTTTCTGCTTTCATAAATGAACCGCAATCTATTTGCAACTTGTAGCTCTCCGTTTGCAACATTTACCAATTATCATTGTCAAATCTTAATGACTAACACATGGTTCTATTATTAAGAAATTATACCCCCTGCTTCTGCATTTAGTTTTCAAAAGTAATAGTGTGGCTTTTAAAACCTAGTCCTGAAAAACACAAATTCCAAATTTTTATAATAGATGGTGTGCTTTGTTTGTAATTAGTTTGTTTTTGAGTTTTACACTCACCCTTTAGTTAAGTTGAATTTAATTTGGGTTTGGATGGAGGCACGTGCAACACAATGGGGAACAGAGGACATTAAGCATGAGAAAAAGATTTTTTACTCACAGGTCCCAGAGAAAAGGGGTGCCATGAAGTGTCCATGGGAAGCACAAGCTTCTCCAGTGGTCCAACTAGCAGGTAGGGAGTACACAAGTCAGGCAGAGTGAGGGATTTGGGACCTCTGCCTTTGTTATAATCCAGGGATGGAGGTTAGCAGAATTACCACAGGAGTCAAGGGCTGTTCAGTTTAAAGCAAATGTGTGGAAAGGAAAAGGGTCATGGGAATGGTTAGCATATCATTTGGGCTATGTGTGGGTTTTGGGGTGAGGTGTCCATGTGTGGGTGCTGTGGGTGGTGGCCACAGATGCAGGTTTGTACTCTGGGGAAGTTTATGCCCCAGGACTGGAAAGCTGCTTATTCATTTAGCCAAAGGTTAGAGTTGATGAAAGTGACTTAGGCAAAGTGACATGGATGCAATAATTTTTGATAGTTAAAACAAATGCATTGTCAGATTTGGTTGTATTTGGAAATGTTCAAATAGACACATTTACTTATTTACAAAATATGAAAACATGTATCTTTTCCTTCAAGGAAATAAGTAGAGTCAACATAAAGAGAACTACAGTGCTATAGGCTAAAAATTCATCCCTAAAATGTAAGAATGTGGAATGGGACCAAAAATACCCATAATATACAGATGGATGAGTTGCCTAGTGAAGATGTTATTACAAATAAACTATTATAAAAGGAAGATTTCTAACATACTGGAACAGGTTTTCTCAAATAATACAATCAGAAAATAGTCAAAATTTATCACACACAATTCAAATTAGTCTATAAGTCATTGAATTATAATATTATTAAAACCTATTTAAAGACGAACAAGGAATATTTCATTGAGAGGAGCAAAAGAAGGAATTAAGGGGTATATTACTCTGAATTATTTCAATTGTGACTTCCTTAAAACTCTTGGTTGGAGAAAAGATGGCACTCACTGGGATGCATAACCTGATGATTGCAGGCAGTAAATTTATTGGGAAGCTCTCCCAACAGGGGGCATCTGAAGAAAAGACTTCAGCCCACCTCTGGAAAGTGGGGATTTGAATTTATATAGTATATTTCCAGGTGGAGAAATGATAGCTGGTGGAGGGGGTGGAGGGTTCGAGTGAGGTGCAGGAGCCAATGAGGGGGCCCTAGAGGTGAAAATATTTCCTTGTATGGCTAGAGAGTAGTGGGCTAGGGATTTATGTTTTCTTTGAATGCTGGAGGAGCAGGTGGTGCTTTGATCTGGAGGGGTGAAGTTCTCTATCTCACTGTATTCCTGTCTCTGCATGGTTTCTTTGTTCAACTGTTGGGGAAGTGCCATGCTTTCAGACACGAATTCTTGGGGTGGGGGGCTTGTCTCTCCTCAATGCATGTCAGGGGGAACTGAGTCACAGCTTGTTAATTATTGCAAACCCAGTGAGGGGAACCTCTAACACTCTCTAAGAAAGGTGATTTTAGATATAATTGTGAAAGAAAAAAATTAATACATTCATTACAAGGTAAGATAGGAGTTTATCTTCATGAACTTGAGGTAGGCAAACATTTCTTAAACAGAAGACAAACTATAATAACCACATATGAAAGGAATGACAAATTGTACCAAATTGATATTAAGAATTTTTGTTTCCCAAATATTTTATTAGAAAGGTGAAAAGGCAAGCCATAAATTATGAGATTTTTGGAACACTTATTAACTGACAAAGTATTGTGTCAAGCATATTTAAAGAACCCTTACAAATCAGTAAGCAAAATAGAGGTAATATAATTTGAAAAGAGGACTAGAGGCATGAACAGGTATTTGCAAAAGAATATTTTAAAAGGTCAAATGAAAATACAGAAAAATAGCTATTCACAGAGAATTGTAATAAAACCACAAGGAGATACCATTAAATACCAATTTGGACAACTAAACTTAAAAGACTAACACATTCCCAGTTTGGAGTCTCTAATCCTTGAGAGAGGAGGGTCTGGGTCTCATGCCACCAGGCAACTTAGACCAGCATAAGTGCTAGCCAAGGAGAGGAAAAGAGTAGAGAATGGGTGGAGGAGAATGGAAATGATAAGCAATAATTAGAGCCTTGGAATCAACTATACAGCAAGTTGATTTACTCTTTTCTTGTAAAGGTTTCTCGGAATTGTGAAAAACCAGAATCCAGATGCTGTGATGGATGAAATGAGTTTCATGTGAGATTCAAGTGCAAAGGATGTTCACAGGTAAATGAAATTAGTGCATTTACCAAGTAAATCCTCATTTGGGATCTCTTTACCTTTCCCCCAGTTACCATGAGAGCTGAATCCTCTTGTTTCACAAACTTCCCTTTGTCTGAAGAATTGCTTTCAGCTGACAAGACCCATCTCTCCAGAGAGCAACTTCTTTGCTGTCAAGTCTTTCCCCATAGGTTTGATGCAGTAGACAGCTCACAGATAGTGACTGAGAGATCCCTATCTGCCTTCCTTGCCTTGAGGGTAAGATAACTCTACTGTGTGATTTGTGCTTCAGACCTGTCATGGATGAGGCCAACACCAGAATTATGTGAAATGGCATCCTAAATTGACATGCCCCCCTCCCTATTATGCTTTCCTGGAAAACTTTACTTAAATAAATCAAATATAGCTGAATATTTGTTTCAATCACTGCTTCTTGGGAAATCACCCTATAATATTCTATGACCCAGCAATTCCATTTCTTAGTATATACTCAACAAAAAATGTATATATTGTATATAAAATAATAGCAAGAATTTTCATAACAGCTTTGCTAAATGTAACCCCTAAGTGGAAATAAACCCAAAGTCCATCAACAGTAGAATGGATAGATGTTTTCCTCTACTTCTTTTTCACAACTCTGTATTTATGTACAGTGAGTAAAGGTTGTATTTTCCAAAGATACCTGCAAAATTATTTCCCATCTCACATGCTTTTTGTACAATGTGACCTTGACCGTCCTCTCATTTAGTGGTGCTTTCTATAGTCCCTCTCTTCAACCTGTTTGTTCTTTTAACTGCTTCTACTAATAGACTATAGAGGAATTGAAGCTTTCTGAGGTTAGATGATAAAGATGCTATGCTTTTCACCTTGATTTCTCAGAATACTCACTCATGGAAATCTGCCACCTTGCTGTGTGGAAGTTCAAAATAGCTTATGTGGAAAGATCACTTGTTATGTTCCAACCAACTTGCCATTGAGAATCCTAGCTGACCACCAGTATCAACTGCTGGACACGTGTGTGAAGAAGACTACAAATGATTCCAGCCAAAGCCATTGAATCTCTTTTGATCACCAAGTGTTCTCTGCTAAGGCCTGAGACATCCCAGAGAAGAAACTATCTCTGCTGTGACCTATTTAAATTCCTGACACACTGGATCAGTGAGAATCAGGAAACTGTTACTTCATGCCACTGAGTTTGTTCAAGTCTTTTACAGTGCTAGCAACTAGAAAATGGTATATGTGTACAGAAGCAATATATGGATAGAGCTCACATAATGTTGAGTGAAAAAGTACAGATACAAAATTTACACACTGTGAGATTCCATTTATACCAATATTAAAAAGAGGCAAAATTCATCTATACTATTAGAAACTATAATGGTGGTTACTTTTGGGGAGAAGTGATTTGTGGAAGATTTTAGGGGACATATGGAGTGCTGGTAACATTTTACTTTCTGAATTGGCCCGTGATTACCCAGGTGTGCCCATTTTGTGACAATTCATCAAGTAGTACAAGTAGATTTTAAAAATTTAATGTAAATGACATAGAATAACTTTTAGCATACTAAGTTATAGGAATTGGATTTTATATTATTTAGTTCAGCCTTTTTATTATTCAATTTTGTATATATCATTTGCTTAACTATTTTGAGTTTCTCATATTTTATTCCAAAATTTCAATATCTGGCTGGTACATTGTCATCTGGTAATAAATAGCATATTTCTTTAATGAACACAGAGTGAAAAGAAATTTGGGAAAACTAATATCTTTACTATTTATAATATGATTGTCTTAGTTTGCTGGAGGCTGCTGATATAAAGTACCAGAAATGAGTTGGCTTTTCTAATGAGAATTTTATTAGGGTAAAAGCTTACGGTCCGGTCCTTAGGTTGTGAAATATCCAAGACACCCTCAGAGGTGCTTTTTCACAAAGGCAGATGCTGGTAATCCTGGCATCCTGCCATGTGGCAATCAGGCATATGGCAGGGTTTGTGTCCTTAGCCTTGAGCTGCTCCTTGGGCCCAGCATTTCCAGGGCCTCTTTCTGTGCCTTTGTGCTCTGCTGAGTCCTGACTCTGGCATGTCTCTCAGCCTCTCAGGGCTTCTCTGCCTTTCTGTAGGTGAGTCTTCTTTCTCTCTCAGATGGTGGGGTCAACGTAACAGCTTCTTTTTTTCTCTTTCTCTGTGTTTTTGTTTATATAAAGCTCAAGCAAGTGGATGGAATCCAATCTGAGCCACACTTCACTGATGTAGTCCAACCAGAAGGGCTCCACACCCACGGGAATAGATTAGTTCAAGAACATAATTTTTTAATTTGGGGAGATTCATAAAAGAACTTCAAACCATCACAGTGATCATTTTTACTTTGAAATATTTCAGCATACCAGACCTGGAACACTAAGACAGTTATCTAAATTTTATTAAAATTTCTTTAAAACAATATACCACTTAAGTGGATTTATTAAGTTCTGAATTATATCTAGGGATTCATTATTTATAGATAGTTAATTGTTCCATTGAAAAATAAGTGATATTTTAGGGCTTCTAAAGGAAACTTTTTTATTAAACTATGATGACCTAGTTCCAAGATAGAACAGACAGAACCAGTAAGTAAAACTTGTAGCATATATCAAATGCAAACCAAGGAAGAAATATGTATGTAATAATGATATCTTATATCAGTAATATCCAAGATTGTTTTCTATTGAATGGAAGGATATTTTTTTGCTATTAAGGAATAATTCTACATTGTCTTCTGCAGCCTGAAGAAAATATTCCTAATTATATGCAATTTTGTTTTATTGGGAAGAATGACTTAAGACCAATATCCATTTGAAAAAGTTATCTCCTCCAAATAGTCATTTCAGTTTTATCTCTTTTCAAAGATATCTCCAAAATTTAATTAAAACATTTTCATTTTGATCAGATCAGGTTGAGTTTAAAATTGAAGAATGAACATGTAACTAAGTTAAGATATTAAACATGCCTAAAATAACTAAATAATGGAATTAGACTCTCTTGAGCAGAATTCCCAAACCCTTAGTAAATGTCATCAAGAGCAGAAGTTAGGCCCGTTTTAATAACAGAAGAAACTGAAGATATATCTTTCCCAGATGTAGCACAGTCGATTAAATAGAAAGCAGTCTTTCTCAAATAAACAGAGCTTGTTTGATACACAATGCTATGTCTGATTTGATTTTTTATACAATATGCTTAGATTATAATATAAAAATATTTCATTACACAGTCTAAGAAATTAATGAAATAAAATCAAACAAGGTGTGTGCAATTACAGATTACTTAACATTAAAAATTCTCACTCTTGCTGTAAAATATATTTCTTGGTCTATATATACACCAGAGAATGATACAGAGGTAAGATTAAATGTCCTAAAATTGTGCTTCTTGTTGATGTCTTTTATTTGGAACAGTGTGTCCTTTGCAACAAATGTCATTTACATAATTTAGACATTACAGGAACCCTGAACATTCTCCATTTGCATACTGAATATTTCTTATACATTCTTGGATAAATTAATTTTCTATTTTGCAGTGATTTTGAGACATACACAGAAAAATGTTCTTTTATCTTTGTACATTGCAAATTTTTGAGTTACACAAAAAAAGAGCAGGCTTTGAAAGTCAGCTTTGTGTGATGGAAACACCATCCGATTTGTAATCAAGCATCCTTGGCTTGAGTATAAGCTACCATTTACTATCTGAACAAATATAGGCAATTCATTTAATCTCTCTAAAATGCAGTTCTTTCTTTTATGTTCTTTCCTCCATAACTTTATTCTCATCATCAAGTAACATGATATATTTAAATCAGGTGCCTTGCAAAACACAGTTATATAAAGATTAATTCTTACCCTTAATCATTGGCCAAAATGATTTTTTTAAAATGTTATCCTCAGTTTAGTGTGCTAAATTTCCAAATTTGAAGGAGATGTTGAATATCAGAGTAGACTCTGATTCTTCAGAATGTAGCACATTTGGCAATTGTAAATAAAAGTAATAAGCTTCAATTTCCACTGTAAAAAACACTTTGTACCATTTTAATGATTTCTGTATATACCATAACAAAGATATTAAAATCAATCTCACTGAATTTTTTTCAGTTTCTGAAGACTAATTAAATGGTGTTGGCTAACTGAAGAAGCAATCATATGATTATATTATTAGATCAAATCCATCCTTTCTTCTAAAATGCTAAAACATTGCCAGAAAAAAATTAAAGCATTTTAAGGGATATTCTTTGGACAATCAAGTACATACTCAACTATATTTCCTGTAGTAAATAACAAACCATGGCATTAGAATAACTTTTTTGCTTCCATCCTCATAATTCATAGTATAGGATACCACATTTTACTTACATGGTTCTTTTTCAAAAAAAATAGAAAAAATCAATGACATCCTTCAGGAAGATAAAAAAACGCAAACGCTTTTCAAATTTCAAAGACTAAACATGTTCTAATAGAAGAATGTCATCAATTATAAGATGAAAACGAACTGTGTTTCTGTGTTTTTGTACATCTTTTCCTTTTACAAGTTAGTTTGTTTTAGAATCTGGAGGTTATTGCTGGGAGATATCAAAGTTCTAGGGAGTAGAAAAGCATAAGCCACAACCCCATGCTTTGTACAATCCATTCAAAGTGCACACTCAATGACTCTCATATTCATCACAGAGTTGTGCTGTCGTCTCAGTCAATTTCAAAAAGTTTTCATTACTCCAAAAAGGAAAATCCCCTATGCCCTTATAACCCCTTATTGTTGCTTCTTAAAATTGATACATACTCTTTGCCATTGCTATAAAAACACTAAAATAATATTGTTATCTATCATCCATAAGTTACATTAGTTGCAATTTTGCCATATATTGCCAGATTTCAAGATTTTTTAAAGAAGAACATTCTATTGTTAGTTATAATATTTCGACAATGCTATTTCATAGTTTGTATTGTTGTTTTACAACAATGCAAGGTTTTGGTAATGGGATAAGATATGGGAGCCCTGCATGATGATATGCAAATTTGTTTTGTAAGTTCACAACTTTTACCATACACTTATTGTTTAGGTGCATTCAAGTATAAATGATAAGCGTCAATAAAAAGTTTTTTAAAAAGAATAAGCCACAATTTTAAATAAACATTTGTTTAGCTTGTCTGGATTGGATTTAAAGAGAAAATCCATGACAATCCATGTCTCCCACTCTTAATTAATAGAATGGAAGAAGACAGCATGTACATCAAATACAAAAGAATATCTAAACCTCAGAATTCCATTTGGATTAGATGTGAAATGGCCACTTTTAAAATAAGTTCAAGCATCAGGGTTAATAATAGAAAATCACCCTAGCTATAAAAACAGAAGCAAAAAATTGTGAGTGGTGGAATATTTTACAAGAATTAAATTTTTCATGATTGCCCCAAATCTTGGAATTGGAGAAGAAGTGATTCTATCGCTGATTTTCCAATGAGAAAACAAAATATACTTAATTCACCATTAAATTATGAGGGCACAAAATTTGTTTGAAATTGTATGTCTACTAATGTATACAACAGAGGAAAATCACAATGCGTTTATGACCTTAATTTTATTATATGAACTTTCAAAGATTTATTTTGAATAGCACGTCTGGCACAACATTCTTTTTATTCTTTTTTTTTTTTTTTTTTTGCAAGGTTAGGGCTTCTAAAAATCTCTGGTTGTTCTATGCCCATTATCAGTTATTGTCTCTTTGCTTTAAACCTACCCATTTCTGCCCTCCTTTGTGATATTGTAAATAGGACTTTAAATGAATTATTTCATGCAAAGCCCATATGATAGAGCCAGAGAGCCAGGCAGAGGCAATAATCAATTATTGTTAGCTATTATTTGTTGTTATTTTTTACTCCCTCTTCATAGGGTTATAGTCAGAGAAAAACATAATCTGTAAATCCTGTCATAATTTTGATATAGTTTATAAAAAGCAAAAATGTAGAGCCTAACATAAATATTCACCTTTTACAGAAAGCCCTTAATAACCACTTTCTCATCTTCCACTTCTTTGTATTATATATGACTGTGCCATTGCTGGTATCAGCTTGCACTATAAATAATTTTTTTAGAAATCTGTCTCCAGACTACAATGAGATTAAGAAACTATATCTCACTCATGACTCCCACATACTAAACATTAATGTATAAGAAGGGAAAGAAAGAAGGATTTTTTCTGTCATTCCCTTCAATTTTCCAGAAAGAAAACTAACCTGAAATATAAAGCAGCCCCTGTTACCCACAATTAGAGATCCTGTTTTATTTCCTGTGGCACAGAAGACAGAAATACAAATCTAATAGGATCAGGCATCCAAAGGGGGTGTGGGGATCTGATTTGTGCTTAACAGTTAAAGATCTATGGGCTCTGTTACCGCATGCTGAGTGGAGTAAACACTATTCTCAATCCCAAATAATTTCTCTTTCCTTTTTCTTAATTAGTTTGTTAATGAGCTAATGTTTCTAAGGAGCTGTGAAATTAAAACAAAACAAAAAAAAAACAATGTGTTTTCTCATGTGATAGCTACACATTTTACTGGCCACAAAATGTGCTCACCCTCAGTGTGATTTTCTTTTTTCTGCTTTAAAAAAAAATAAAAAAGACAGCATCAAAGAGGGGCAGGTGTCTGGCGGGTGAATAAATAAACACTCTCAGCATGTGGAACAATTAAGCAATCTCAAACAAAATGGGATCAGAGGCAGATGCAGACACCGCAGGAGCAACATTTAATAGGCAAAGGGAAAGACTTCAATTGAATCTGTTGGAGGACCTTGACTCAGTGGGCGAGGCAATCAAGCATCTGCCCCTTTGGCAATTAAGAGCATTCTGGACACTTTCTATATGTGCTTGGGTGGAATTTCTTCAGGCAGTTTTGAGGGAAAAATGATGGTGTTTAACATTGCCAGATAATCAGATAACCCTGAAATAGACACACAAACACAGGCAAAACCAGAGTATCGATATTCCTTACATAGCCCCATACTTTCTTACATCTGTATTTTGTCTCTACCTGGAAATTTTTGCCTGTAACACTCACACTTGATGTCTAAATAATATTGATCCTTCAATCTTTTTCACTCTAACCCTCTATGAATTAAAATTGCTTTCCTCCTTTTATTTTATGTGAAATCATTCTAACTAAGATTATTCAACAAAGTGGGATTTGGGGGATATTTGCTGTGTTTCATGTAAGAACAAGAAATCTATACAAATCATAGTGGATAATACAAGAAGCAAAATAAAAACTACAGTGGTTTGGAAGCTAGGAAATTCATATCAGCTTTCATTGGCTGGAACCATTTACATGAAAAAGTTGATTTGGGTCTTGAATAATAGAAAAGATCTCAATAGGCAGAGATGATGACAGTATATTCCAGACAGGAATGGACCAAGCAATAAAGGCAGAAATAAGAGGACTCATGTTGGATTTGGGGTATATTAGCAACTGTACCATTTTGGTTCTTGTGTGGAGCAGGTTGGGTAAGTGAAAAAAGTTCACATTAAACAAATAGTTTCAATCAAGAGATAGAAAAGAATTGGGTCTTAAGCATGAGCTTTTGGGCTTAATTTATTAAATATCTTAGAACACGAAAGATTTTAAGATTTGAAAAGAATAATATGACACTGTATTAACTTTAATTTAAAAAACATTTTACATTTTAATGAAAAAACAGAGATATATTTCAATAATGAAAGATATTATAAAAAGATATATACTTGTAGTTTAATAAGAAAATGAGCTCTATTGCCAAGACTTCAAAAAAGATTGCTAAAATGGCTAAAGAAATGCAATCATTGTGCATATGGAAAATGGAGATTTCTTAGATTTGCTTCAAACATATTTCAATATGAAAAATGGATACTGACTCACTTAAGCAGGATGGAAAACTTGCAACCAATAGGTGTTTATTAAAAGCTAATTGATCTAATGCAGAAAAGCAATAACCAAGATGAAAATCTATTAAAAAATGTTTAAAGTCATAAGGAAAAGCATTTTTTATGATCTTGTTATTACCTTATGGGAGCCAACACACCACCCAGACCTTAGGAAGGAGCAAGGCTGTGCTCTACAGAAAGGAAATCATTCACGTCAATGTAGAGTAGCATGTCCTGAGTATTTACTTATGTCAGTGCTAGGCACTGTGGGAACAAAATAAATAGGATAAGTTCCCAACCTAGATTACAGTGGAGTTGTATTTAACAAAACTGCAGATACACTTTTCTGGTGTATGATAGAAGTCCTCTGATGAGTGTTTATTTAGAGATGCTCAGGGGACCCCAAGAGCAAACATAGGGAACTTTTACCTACTGGGGTGGTCAAAGAAGGCTTCCAGCAGGAGATGGCTCATCCATCAAGTCTTACTAGGTGAGCGGGAGCACTGAGATAGCGGGGATTTGAAAAGGTATTCTATGTTAAAAGAATGGCATGGACAAAAGCATGGACTGAAGCCTGAAATAGATGAAATAGCTTAGCGTGTGCCAGCACAATCAGTTTGCTATTATTAGAGCAGCATTCAAGGGCAGGGCTGCCCTATGGTTAAGAAGGTGGACTATGGAATGAGACAGACATGGATTCATATCCTACATCTGCTCTTTGTATTTTACCATAAAAGTCATAGATATGCTGTCTAGGAAATAGCAGTCAAGAGTCCCATCTTCAGACTCCATTTTCTGTAGGAAGCCTTAAGACAGGTAGCCCATTCTCTGCAAAGATAGAAACTAGGGACAACATTTATTCCAGAGAGGAAGGCTGCAAAGGAGACTGTTACCAATGAAACCTGCTTCCAAGTTGTTCAGTGGAAAGGATTGGAGAAACTGCATTTGAGAGGAAGAATAGAAGAGAGAAAAAATACTATGTATAAAGGGTAAATGAGATAGAGATATTTAAGTGATAATTTACTTAAATAACAAAAATGTCCAAACAAGCATTTCCTGTAATAGAGTTGTTGGTTTATAACAACAGCACACTTATCTGAATGATTGTCAAATCCACTTTGCAATTCAATTTTGCCAAGTGTTAGTTTAGACAATGATCCAAATAGACACATATTTCTGTTCTACATGTTATATTAATATCACTTCAAAACCTGTTGACACATATTTTTCCTCCCTCCATAGGTATCCAAATAAAGTATTCAGAATAAATAATTTTCCTGTAAATAAGGACAAAAAGGAAACTGAAACTCAGAGAGAATAAAGGCATTACAAAGGTGACACACCTCAGTAAAAATCTGTCTACCACCAGAGATCCAGCTTATCATTCCCTGGTGCTCTTTTTACCACCAAGATAAAGGCAATTATGACACAGTTGTATCTTTTTTCCTTCCTTTTTTTGTTCTTGTTTAGTAATATCAAACAAGAGTCTGCCCAAGGGCCTTTGTAATTTACTTTTTTTTCCTTTAAAAATCATTCTTATTAATCCCAAATAATTATATGCTTACTTGATGGATGTATATAAATAATAGTTCTGCTCTTCAGTAACATCAACTGATTTTTATTAGTGACATCTTTAAAAATTATTTTATTACACTTTAAGTAGCAGAGAAAGACAGCTCGTACTGTCCACTACATACAGCAGAATCTCTGTGGCTGAGCAGTTTAGCCCCTGGACAGGTACAATTGATAAAACTCAGGGATATGGCCCAGACTGTGACTCAGAGAATGTAGCTCAATGGTGGGAGGTTTAACATGAAACTACAAGGTCTCCTTAACATGGTTATTCTAAGGGTCTTCTCATTTATGCAGATATATGTATTGAAGAGAAATGCATTCTTTTATAATCTCAGGCTAAAATCAAGGTTAGTAGGGATCATTGACCAGGAGATCTCTGGGAAACACCTAATGAAAAAGGCTACACTTTGGGTCCAGATTTCTATTCAACGATAATCATTGCACATTCACAAACCATCCACTTGCAAAACTCTTAGTTTGGTCCTGGATGTAGGTCTATTCTTTAATATTATTTTCATTTTTAGCATTCAAAGGTAGCTTCTTCATTACCTTATATTTAGGATTCTTCTCCAGAATCCTCCATTATACTCTCTACTCTTTTGTCAGAATCATTTTCCAAATACTCGACTACTATGTTTTCATTAGTAAGGTGACCAAAGGGTTGAATTTGGAATTCACCATATATTTCCAAATGTTTTCTCGTCTTTGTTATGCATTTATTACAAAACTTAGCAGATAGTGTGGTTAAACTATTGGTCATTATTATTACTAATAAACAGGTTAATTGAGAAATACTACAGATTAAAGAATGAAGTTATTTTGGAGGCAAAGGAGTCCTCATTTTCAAAACTCTCAAGAATTTATCCTGTACTTAAAACAAGCATTACAACTTTACTATTTACCATTTTCAAATTTTCAAATTGATCACATCAAAATGTCCTGTTCAATTCCAGACATAACTCCTCACTTTTTTGTCCAAACGTTTTTGGTCAAAAATTTTTTTTCCAAATTATCTATTGCTGTATTACAAACTAACCTATAACCTACTGGCTGAGAATAATGGCAATATTTGTTTTGCTTGCTTTTCTGTAATTTGGGGGATCTCAGTGAGGACAGTTTTTCCTCTGCTCTACTTAGCATCAGATAGAATTGCTTGAATGCTAAGGAATGAAACCTCTTGAAGGCTTGGTTGCTTATATGTCTGGAAGTTGATTTGGTTGTTGGGCGAGGACTTCAGCTAGGGCTGTAGAAAGATGACTTAAATGTAACTACTCAATTTCCTAATAGTATAGTGATTGGGTTTCTCATGAGAGCATCTCAAGAAGACAAGGCATATTTTAGCAACTTTTTACTATCTCAGGAGTCGTAAAAAATTGATTTCACTTTAGTTAAAGGCATATCCTGAATCAAGGGCAAGGATTATAAGCCCTCTCTAGCAGTAGAGGAATATCAATATTATATTTTTAGAAGCACGTGTAGAATTGAATATATTGGCTTAGCCATCCCTGGAAAATACAATCCATCACAGTCTTCCTTCTAGCCACAATTTATATCCTTCCACCATGCAAAATGCACTTATACTTTCCCCCAAAGAGTGCTCAAGTCTCATGTATTCTGGCATAAAACTCAGACTGGAGGTCCAGGATCTCATCACCAAAATAAGGTTCAGGTGCTTTCAAAGTTTTTCCTTGATTATAGTTCTTGAACTTTAATTTCCAATCCTAGTGTTAAACCCTCATCTTGAAACTTTAAAGTATAAATGGTATTACATTTATTTCAAAATAAACTAGATCCTAAAATATGAATGCCATCTCTATGTAAATCCCATATTCTCCTCTGAAACACTAATTAATTTCAGGGAATTGCTATAGAATTGATTTATATTCTGAAAAATTGACCACCCAAGATTTATGTCTGTAGCCACAAAATAAATTTGCAGAGAACTGCCTTCTTGGTCTTTTTAAAGGATTGGTTGTACTTATCTACCAGGAGTAATCCTTTGCAGTCAAATTCTGAATTTTCTACTTATCAGATGACCTCACCCATATGGGAACTCTTGCATAATTCAGGGATGAAACAAAAGAAAGATTTTTTAAAAACTGATTTAACACTGTGAAATAAAATAGTATGCCGTCTTAACAATAAAATAGCTCAAGTTTTAGACTTTCAGGTATCATTACCAAATAGTCATGCAGGTAAAACTTTTCCAACTAATTTTCTAACATTCTCTTTTATCTTAAGATTTGTTTTGCTACAGAGAGCAAAAATGAGTTAGGAAAATCTTTTGAACGTGCAATCTCAATTTCACACTGATCATTTCAGGATATCTTTACATGCAATTTTACTCTCCTCTCTGCTTTCTGAGCATAGCCTATGAGTCACTCTGTAGCAAAATTAGGGTGACAATATAATTTATCTTCTGAAATAAGAGCATATTCTAGAAGGATAGGACACTACTGGTAATTACCGTAGGATAAAAGGTTTAAACCAGACTAATCCTGAGCAGACTAGGAATGTATGACTACGCTAAGCATGAGTGCAACAGAGTGTAATTTGGATTTACATGGAAGATGGAATAGTAATTCTGCCTTGTATAAGTTATTTCAACCAATTTACTTTACCTCTGTGAGCCTCAGTTTTCTTAACTGAAAAATTAGAATAATCAGGTGTATATCTTTTTCTTTTTTAGGTACCAGGGCCAGGGATTGAACCCAGGACCTCATATGTGGGAAGCTGGCACTCAACCACTAAACCACATCAGTTTCCAATGTCTATCATTTTTGTGAGCATTAAATTATATACATAAAGCACTTTGAACATAACATGGCACAAAGAAGGTCCTCATTAAATGACTATTCTCAGTTTTGTTATTATTTGTATCCTGAATGCCTAGATTGTTGTCCGACACAAGATAGGTCTTCAATAATTATAATTTTAGGGAATAAGTTTTCAAAGGAATAAATAAATGAACAAATAAACAAAATGTAGAAATGGCATTGGTATTAAACGAAGTCATGTAGCATGGTGACCCTGATATAAGATATATTAGGGCTGGCATATAGACAAACAAGTGTCCTTGATAGTCAATCTGAATTCAGAGTAATCTCAAAATAGGAAAATAATTTTATTTTTAAATATTATCAGCAGAAAAATATTCTGTATTCATTTGTTTATACATTTGAAATCTCAAGACGATTATAATTAGAGTTTCTGTTTATTTGAATTAATCATTGAAATGAGCTTTCTTTTTTCATTATAAAATGTTTTTCTCATTCTTTCTATTCTAGGTTATAGGAGGTTACATCAATTAGCTCAGGTGAAGTTATGTTACACTACAGATAAATACAAATTATCAACCCAGATTTTTCATGCACACACACACACATCATAGTTATATAGTGAAACAATCATTTGTACCCTTTGTTATTTTTTCATAAAGCTCAATTACATGTTTTCTATCTTTATGTTCTTTAAAATTGTAACTTTAAGAATTGAATAAGTTCAAAAGAAGATAAAAACATATATTATTCATGCTTATACACATACACTTACACACATGAAAAAACACAGTCCAGAATGGTGGTTACACCTATGGAGGAGAAAAGTAATGGGGATAAGAAAGACCTACATATATAAAAGTAATGGGTTGGGTGGTGTGTTTGGGTAAATCCATTGTACTAACAGACTACGTGAATAAATAAATATGAGCAAAGGATGACCATGAATCTAGGACCAAGTATTACCGCTAACCTTACTCTGTGCACCAGAGTTCCGATTAAAAATAAAAAGTTTCCAGGTTGACAGATTTGAATGTGCCATTAAGATTGAGAACCACTACTAGATGATCTGTAATGTCACTCTCAGTTTATTTTTTAATAATCTGAGGGAAATTAAATAGAGATATTTCCCTTTTAAAAATACTGTGATATGATCTTTGAAGGGATGAGTTCATTAAACAATAAATGTTTTAAAACATTTCATTTTGATGTACAGTAAAAGCTTTAAAGAAAACATGCCAAATGCTACAAGTTTACATTTGATCTCATGACACCAACTCAAATGCTAAATAAAGGAATTCAATAGGAGAGAACATTTATGATTAAAATGATTTTAACATTCTTTAAACAAATTGCTCCACAAAATCACATAACCCAAGCAGTTCAACAACATACTTAAAGGAGAGTTCATAGAAATACAACGTTTTACTTTAAATCAATGAAAAGTCAAAGAAGATGATATATTTAATTTTGTATGGGCTTCAGGATCTTTGTAACAGATTTCAAAACCCCTTTTTAATGTCTTTATGTCAATAATAAAAGTATCTGACTAACTTGTTTTTTCACATAAACACTCTGACCACTTTAACACAAAGAGTCAAAGTACAAAAATGAAACTGACAGGAAGATAAATTACTCTAATTAGCATCCTCATTAGTTTTAACTCAGATTACTTCTTTAGACAGGACTGATTTATTTCAATTTTACTTCTTTAGTTCATCAGGAAGCTGTCTGCCAGATATTAAAGCCAATTAAAGAAAGTTAATTTAAAAATCTATTCAGAAACATTCTATTTTCCTTTGGATTGATCTATCACTGATGCTCAAGGAAGAGTTCATGTGCCTGTGTTTTTGCCATTATTTCTATGGTAAAATGATCAACAATTGAGAGAACATTAGTAAAAATAGTGTAATGGAGTTTGCACTATCGCAAAGTATGAGGAGACAGTTTTATAAAGTTGACGTCACTTAACTTCAGCTGCAGTTTGGGGTTCTCAGGGAACACCCTTATTTCATAACAGGTAATTTCAAATTCAGTTCTTCTAACAACCTCCTTCGGGTTCAGTAATTCACTAGAAAACCTCACAGAGCTCACTGAAAGCACCATGCTTATGATTACCATTTTATTATAGTGAAATCATACAAATTAGAACTAGCCAAATGCAGAGGCATGGGGGCAAAGTCTGAGGAAGTTCCAGATGCAAAGTCAGTTATCCTTATGGATTTCCTAATTCCTAGGACCTAGTGAAATGCAGAAAATAAATTTGTGCGAGGTAATAATTTCCTCTTCCCAGGAGCTTAGAGAGAAATATGTGTTTAAGGAATGAAAGATTTCATTTTGTTAAGATGTGAATTCTCTTCCAAATTAACCTATAAATTTTACCAATCCCAATCAAAATTTCAGCAGAATTTTTTTTGTAGAAATTGGCAGGCTGATTCTAAAATGTTATGGAAAACAAAGGAACAATTATGTCAACAATTTTTTTAAAAGAAAAAAGTTGAGGACTCACATTTTGATTTCAAGAGTAATCAAAAGGGTGTGATATTGATCAAAGGATAAACAAATGAATCAATGGGAGAAAACAGAGTCTAAAAGTTGGGCTAAATATATATGGTCAATTGATTCTCAACAAAGATTCCAAAGTCATGAAGAAAATGGAAGTTTTCCTACAAAATGTGCTGCCACACTGGACATGAATATTTGTATTACACACACACACACACACACATATATATATAGCTTGGTGCAAAAGTAATTGCAGTTTTACATTGTTGAAATTTGCCATTTGATATTGGAATACATTCTTAACTGAAAGTTTGTTATATTATACATCATTTTAGTGTGCATTTCTTGCTTTATGTTTTTTTGTTAATGACTTATTATTTGCTGTTTATTTTAGACTATTGAAATAAAATTAGAAAAAAAGCAAATTTGAGTGATTTTCTTATTTGAATTCAAAATGGGTCGTAAATCAGTGGAGACAACTCACAACATAAACAACACATTTGGCCAGGAACTGCTAATGAACGTGCAGTGCAGTGATGGTTCAAGAAGTTTTGCAAAGGAGATGAGAGCCTTGAAGTTGAGGAGCATAGTGGCTGGCCATCGGAAGTTGACAATCAATTGAGAGCAATCATTGAAGCTGATCCTCTTACAACTACACGAGAAGTTGCAAAAGAACTCAATGTCAACCATTTATGGTCATTTGGCATTTGAAGCAAATTGAAAAGGTGAAAAAGCTTCGTAAGTGGGTACCTCATCAGCTGGCTGGAAATCAAAAATACCGTCATTTTGAAGTATGCTCTTATTCTACGTAACAGCAATGAACCAATTCTCAACTAGATTGTGAGGTGCTACAAACAGTGGATTTTATATGACAACTGGTGAAGTCTTGATCAGTGATTGGACTGAGAAGAAGTTCCAAAGCACTTTACAAAGCCAAATGTGCACCAAAAAAGTTCATGGTCACTGTTTGGTGGTCTGCTACCAGTCTAATCCACTACAGCTTCCTGAATCCAGATGAAACATTACATCTGAGAAGCATGCTCACCAAATTGATGAGATGCACCAAAAACTGCAATGCCTGCAGCTGGCATTGGTCAACAGAAAGGGCCCAGTTCTCCATAACAACACCCGACTGCACATCACACACCCAATGCTTTAAAAGTTGAACAAATTGGGCTATGACATTTTGCTTCATAGGCCATACTGACCTGACCTCTTGTCAACCAACTACCATTTCTTCAAGTATTTCAACAACTTTTTGAAGGGAAAACATTTCCACAACAGCAGGATGAAGAAAATGCTTTCTAAGAGTTTGTTGAATCCTGAAGCATGGATTTGTATGCTATAGGAATAAACAAACTTATTTCTCATTGGCAAAAATGTGTTGATTAATAAATATTTGTTTGAGCCTAGTTATAATGATTTAAAATTCATGGTTTGAAACTTCAATTCCTTTTGCAGCAACCATATATACATTAAATTAAAAAGGACATTTGATCTACACTTGCACCATATACAAAAATTAGCACAAAATAGGTGATAGGCTTAAATATACTAGAAATTATTTTTGAGTCCTCTTGAGGCAAAGATTTCTTAGATACAACACAAAAAGAATACACAATAGAAAAAATGATAAACTGAACTTCATCAGAATTTAAAAATTTTCTACTTGAAAAGGACTGCTCATAAAATGAAGACAAGCCACAGACTTGGAGAAAATATTTCCAAATATTCTATCAGATAAATAGCTTATGTTGAGGATATATAAGGAACTCTCATCTCCCTTCTCCATCTTCCATCCTTTCAGGCCCTGCCAGCTCATTCTTACCACTGTCTAAAGTGGAGATATATGGTGGAAGAAGAGCATCATTCAGAGAATATGGAAAATTGAGAAGAATTAATTCAAGCAGTAGATCAATAAACTTCACTGAGGCATAACTTACATGATCCTTCAAGGTCTGACCCCTGCTCATCCCTCCAACCATATTTCTCACTATTCTTCTATCCAACTACAGGTGAGAAATTGAAATTAGAATAATAATTTGAATAACACTCTCTATTTGGGATGGAAAATTCACCTTTAGATCAGTTTATTCAGTCCTTAAATTGCCAACAGGTCCATGTACCATCTTAATGTTATTTATGAACCTTGGACCACATTTAAGAGTCTTTGGTGCTTTTGACACCACAACAGACCATAGATTTCAATTAATCATTGATCAGTATCAACCAGGCAAAGACATCTAAGTGATTATCTGAAATGACTAAATGGTTTAGGGTTTAATTCATGCAATTCACTGTTGAGAATGGGTATTAGGATCAAAGAGCTATTAAAATGCAAAGGAATGCAGCAAAAAAAGACAACAACACATGAACTGTTCACATGTACAAATGAAGCTATAATTATCATGCATTAGAAGGGAAAGGAAACGAAACTAGCATTGATTAAGCACCTACTCTGTTTCAAGCAGCTTGCTAATTAATTTGCAAATCTTATTTCATCTGCAAAACAGCTTCTTGAAGTAAGAGTTGATATATTCATTTTATGCATATATAAATGTAGATTCTAGGAGAGTTAACAATTTGACAAAATCACATAGCTATTAAAAGAATGAGCTTGGATTTGAACCAAGTATATGTAATGTCTAAAACTCCTTTCTTTTTGATAAAAAATTGCTAAAAAGGGGGAGAGAATTATTCCTTTTTGATAAAAAATTGCTAAAAAGGGGGAGAGATAACTTTCAGAAAGGAAAAATAAAACTATCTCATTTTGAAAATATTATCCATCAACAGGATATATTGACTACCCATGTTTTTAGTGATATCTATTAAAACTTCTTAGCATTTCCATTTTAGTAAAAGAATCGGTTTTGTTTACTAAAGAAAATACAAATTATCCTACTAGCATCTACTGTTAGATATATAATTCATAGTAAAACAAGATTTTAAATGGAAATAATAAGTTATTCTTATCAGAAAGCTTTACAGAAAATCACTTGCATGAAATTTTATTCATTTTCCATAGAAAAGTTCAAATGACATATTTTGAAAATGTTATCATTCTCTGGAAGACAAGTAAGCACACACTATGGATTTATGTCTGAACATCATTCAGAGAACATGACATCTGAGATATATGAGGAGGCCAAGCAGAACTAATTTCACCAATAGCTGACTAAGTTGTAAAAGGACCAACAAAATGCATTCTTCAGAATATTCATCAGTATATGAAATACTATTTTTTCAAGTTTTCACTAATACATGCTAAAGTCAACAGATATTTTAAGGTTTAGAAACAAAGTGAAAAGAAAAATATCCAGAGACTACAGCATCCTGAAAACTGTTCTGTTTTTTAATGTGTCTTATAACCATTTTGAAGTTCTCAAAACTATATTAGAGAAGAACAAAAGCTGAAGTCATTAATGAATAGAACACTTCAGCATATCAGCAAATTCTTTCAGAGTACAGACGCTACATTTTTTATAGGACTAGAAGTCCTCGCAGCCCTGCCAATCCAGACAATAACATGTTTATTAAACACGCCATTTGACTACATATAGAGTGAACTGGTAAAGAAAATATGCTTACATCTTAATAGATGAACACATACACACACACACACACACACTGGGCCTTAAGTATTAATAATACTGTGGATAGGTCAGTTTGAAATTTAACTGCCTTAAATTTTGCACCAAGAATTACCTGAGTTTTTTTTACTGAGACTTAAATCTATGGACTATAATTGTAACACACTAGAAAATTTTACAATAAATAACAGAAGCATAAATAAAATGTTGATTAGTGGCTGTGTTGTTTCTCCTTTCTGCACACCAGAGGGCTTTGTTTAACCTTTGTATATAGAGGCAATGGCTTTAACAATCACTTTGAAATCAGTTGGCATATTTCTTTCTACTTACCTGTTTCACTTGTCCCTTTAAAAAAAATCTATTCATAGAACTGCATAAATAACTTAACAGCAGCTATTGAATTTACTCCACTTTATAGGTTTATATTTTTTGAAGACAACTCTCAATATTCAGTAGATATGTCAGGAAAGAGTTAAATGACTTAAATAGCTGCTGAAATAATATATACTAATGCAGTATTTTTGACAACTGGACAAATTATTTCCCATTTCAGCTATTTGCTGCAAGAATAAGTTCAATGAGAATTTTAGGACAATAAAAACAGAGCAGTTCACTTATTGACTGATTGTCCCTACATTCAACTCCTATGTCAAGCGTGCTTGAGAGTGGAACCTTAAACAGGAATGAGTATGACTTCCAGGTGCCAAATACGTTGTTTTCCTCTCATTATATCTCCATTTTTAGCCAGGGAAGACACAGTTTCATAAAGAGAATAAAGAAAAACAAAGCAAAACAGACCAAACATATTATTTTAAAAAATCCTTGAAAGTGTTTTGCTACGAGGGTGGTAAGAATCAGGATAGAAATCTTCAGAATATGCTCTTCAAATTAAAATGTGAAGAGTAATAAAAAGAATGAATATAGAGCCCAAACTTTAAGAATCATTTAAAGGTTAAGAGAGATAAATGTAGCTTAAATGTAGTAATAGGCTTTTGTCAAGTTTAATCAAATTGTGTCTCCCACAGCCATTGGACTGTCAAAGTTGGTTGAATAATGGCAAAATTCACAGTATGTTCAATGTTTTACAAAAATTGAAAATACAAATTAGGTAGGGATAATTACATACTAGTGTGTCACAATAACTAAAATGTATCTTTGATTTCCAGGGAATGCAAAATACTCAGCTAAAAATAAGGTAACTTTCTTCCTCTGGTTCTGGCACTATTTCACTCTGTGTCCTGTAATAAACCATTTGTCTTCCAGATCCTTATCTTCCTTCCCTGGAAAGTGAATGAAGAGACTAGACCCCAAATTTCTAAAACCTTTCTAGTATCCAAGTCCTCCCATATTGCATCTTTATTACCTCTGCTGTCTCTTTTTCAATCGAGAATTTTTTGAGATACTAAATTTAAAGGTAGATATGGTCATTAAGAATAAATGAATGTGAGAGGGAAACATTTATTTGTCTTTAAACTGTGGATTATTTTATTATCATAAATGAAATAGAAGATGTGATGAAGGATCCAAAATGGAATCTAGAATTTTTTTAGGACTTGGCTAGATAACTGGATAGATGATTAGATGAACAGAAAATCTAAAGTGTTCAGTTCCCTAATTGGTTTAATGAGTAGCTGGCTTAAAATACCAGAGAGTAAAGTAGTACTAAGCACTCATTTTCTTTAATTTTAAGATTTTGATATGCTCGTTTTTGACAGTGAATGACTTAAACTTTTCATCCTAAAACTATCAGTCTATTGGAGGAGGCCTAGCTTTTCTGCAGATAAACTTTGTAAACACCAACCTCCTATCCAATGGTCCATTGTACGTATTTCTCATGCAAAGACATTTGTATTAAAATTGGCCTCTTACAAGTTGTGTACTTTTCTGCTGCCAAAGGATTTTCAAAATCCTTATCCTTTTTGTTCCATGGTGTCTCTGTTAGAGGGATTATAGTAGAAACGATTATAATTTCAAGTAGAGCATTTATTCTGAGATGAGAAATAATTGAATAGATGGAGAGAGACAGAGAGACAGTGACAGAGAGAAAGGTAGGAAATGTTTCCATGTAAATATCTTCAGCAATGCAAGGAATATATTTCCTAAGACTGGTCTGCCCAATATTCTAATGTCTTACTTGAAAGTCCAAGATTTTTCAGTCACTTTTATATAGGTCTAATTCTATGTCTCACCCTCATCTCCAATCCCAGGATATTTTGTTGAAATTGCTTATTTGCATTCTTTTCTCCCTTCTATACTATAAACAGTACTCAAGCGGAATAAATCCCTCATTTCAACTCTGCATCACTATCTCAAGATCTTAAAACAGTAGGCACTTAAATGTTTGTTTAATTAATATTCAAAGGAAAATAATTTTGGATTATTCTGCATACATTCTATGATTTAAAAATTCAATTAGAAACTGGATCATGAGTCTACTTAAACTTTGAAAATTGTTGCATATTTGCATCATATCGCCATTACCTTAAAAATGTTATAAAAATAGAAGGAACTTAAAGGTGCAAAACTCTTACTAAGAATATTTGCAGAAAGCATTTAATGAGTACTGAAAAAACATTGATTACTTAGAAACTGTATAGCAGTTACACATCCATTCTTATGTATCTGTTCTATAGGCAAATATTTGCCACCTTCTCAACCATATATTCATTCAGCATTTAATAAACAACTGCTCTCTGCCAGGGTCACACACGCATACACATGTATACACATTATAATATATTCATAGAGGGATACACATATATACAAAAACAATTTGTTGAAATCTATTTTGAAGCAAAACTATGTAAACACATGAACAATAATGACATTTTAAATGTTTTATATACTGAAAATATAAGACTGCTGAGTATATCTAAGTCCATTAGAGTCAAAAAGAAAGTCTGTGGATCTCCAAACTGCACAAATCTATATCTCATTTCCCAGAAAATTAAGAACCATATCCTGGGTGGAGGGATGGGTAATATGGTAGAGGAGAATTACTTTCTCATTCCATTCCATCTCAAAGTATACTGGATAGAATCACATTCTTATGAATCAACAGTATTCACATTACTTGACTGAAAATTATACATTTGACAGTGCTTGGTATATGAACCCATGATGAGGGTCAAATTTTAAAAATCAAGTAAATGCATTAGTAATTATACATTTTCTGCTAATACTGTAAATCCCACTTACTATGTATCTGCCCAATGCAGCTACTGATCTCTAGTAATGGTCTGACCACAGCACACATTCCTCCACTCTCCACTTCACTTAACAGGCTCCAGCTGCACTGACTTTCCTCCATTGCTCTACAGTGTTCTAAATCTTCAATAATCTGAGAAATGAGGAGACAAGCCAGACTTCCATTCCCTAGCTACTTGCAGTTGAGGAGGTCAATTGGCTTGAGAAGTTACTGGAGTTATTGGCAGATATGTGTAAAGACATCAGTGGTGGAATCAAGGTGGGACCCATGCTCCCTCCAGTCAGTCGGCTTGCTAACCTATCAAATTACAGAATACTTCACCTGACGTCCATAGCTATTAATTTATTGATTTCTTTCCATGGAAATATTTCCTTTGATATGTTCTGAATCAAATCAATATAAACGAAATCATTTGTGGTGAAGGACCTTCTTCAAGTTTTGGTGAAAGCTTTGTTCCCGTACTATGCTTCTGTGACTGGAAATCATCATTCCGAAGTTGTCCTGTGACAGTGGGGACAGTGAGGGGGAAGGGGTGAAGGAGCTCTCTCAGGTGGCTCACAGAGGACTTGAGCAATTGCCCTTAGTGGCGGCAAGGTTAACAAAAAAAGGCCATTTAACCTCCGAAAACTTTAAAGGCACAGTAGATATATTAGACTAAATTATCCAGAGGATTACTGTCTTTCTGCCCAGAGTCAAACCCTTAATAAGTAGAAGTCACACTTGGTTTCATCTTTCAGGGCCTTCATTTTTCTCCAAATTTTTGCTGTCTGGGCATCTCTTTTATTGGTTACATTCTGCTCACTCCTGCTCTATCAATGTTTTCAGTGAATAGTCTTCAGGCATCACAGCAGTTCATGAAATGTGGGAAGAGGAGCTCTATCCCAAAAGCAAAGAAAAAAAAAAAAGGAAACTGGAAAGGTCTGCTTTGAAATGGAAATGAGCAAAGAAGAAGAAGGAAAGGAAATAAGATCTGAAGGCTTTCCAATTTTTTTCCTTTGAAGTAAAGCTAAAAGCGCAAAGGAAGATTTCCCCTCCTGTGAGTGTGGGAGCACAGCCTGCAGTAATCCATCACTCACACAGATTTTCTTTAAGTCTTAAGTTTAGTCACTGAAAGTAAGAAAATTTACAGTCCATTACATAATTGTTATCTTATTAGAATAGTAATACTAAAAAATTAACATTTTTTATGTTGCCACCAATACCCCCCACCCAATACAATCTTGGGTAAACACATTAGATAAATACAGTGACAGAAAGTTACACCATGTTTAATCTGGGACATCTCTGAACTCCTGATAACCCATGGATGACCTTAACTACCTATCAAAGAGGCAGCTTTTAACCTAGTCTAATTAAATTTAGGAAACTTGGTTGATGTTCATGGTACTGAAACATCTTAAAACACAATCATATTTTGAAGAATATAAATAATACACATATAAGATGGCATAAAATTTGAAATAATAAGAAACAGATACACTCTTCATTTTTCCATTTTCCATAAGTTTCTCTAGTTATTAATTTATTAACAAGTCTGACATTTTTCCTAGTGATTTCATGTTGTACCTTTATTTTACAGTAAATATCCATATTAAATTTTATCTATTTCTAGATTTTCTGTTCTGCTGCATTGGTTTCTCTAATGATTAAATAATATTAAATTGTTTTAATTATGGGGAATTCATTATATATTAAGCTTCTCACTACCCATTTATTTCACTTCTTTTTCAACATTTTCAAGTTTATTATTGCCTGTTCATTCTTCCAAATAATTAACTTAAAAAAATAAAGACTGAGTATTTAATTGGGAATTGTTAAATATAATTTAACCTAGGGAGAACTAACATCTGTATAATATTGCTCTGTCCTTTTTGTAAATTTAATCAATTGTATTTCTGTGAAATTCAGGAATATTTTACATATTTTTCTTATATGTGTTTTAAACATTTCTTTTAAGGTATGCATAGGTATTTTATTTTCCTTTCTATTACCATAAATGGGGTTTTCTTTTTTGTTATTCCTTTCCTTGTCTTTATTTTTTTGTTACATTAAAAAAATATGAGGTCCCCATATACCCCCCATCCCCCTCACTCCACTCCTCCACCCATAACAACAATCTCCTCCATCATCATGAGACATTCATTGCACTTGGTGAATACATCTCTGAGCACCTCTGCACCTCATGGTCAATGGTCCACATCATAGCCCACACTCTCCCACAGTCCACCCAGTGGGCCATGGGAGGACATACAATGTCCAGCAACTGTTCCTGCAGCACCACCGAGGTCAACTCCAAGTCCCAAAAATGCCCCCACATCACATCTCTTCCTCCCACTCTCTACCCCCAGCAGCCACCATGCTCACTTTCTCCACACAAATGCCACATTTTCTTCAAATGCTAATCACAATAGTTCATGAATAGAATATCAGTAAGTCCACTCTAATCCATGCTCTATTCCTCCATCCTGTGGACCTTAGAATGGTTGTGTCCACTCCACCTCTATAACAAGAGGGGGCTTAGATTCCATATAGATACTGGATGCAATTCTCCTGCTTTCAGTTATAGGCACTCTTGGCTCCCTGGTGTGGTGGTTGACCTTCTTCACTTCCATATTAGCTGAGTGGGGTAAGTCCAATAAAACAGAGTGTAGGAGTTGCAAGTCTGTTGAGGCTCAGGGCCTGGCTATCACATGATCAGTCCAGAGATTCAGGTCCCCTGGGTATACATAAACCCCAGCACCAACTACAGTTCTGGTAAAAGTAACAGGAGAGACTTGTGGACAAAGATCACATCTGAGTCCAGCTCCATCACACAGAAACACGAACTCCAAAGTAGGGCCAACTGACATGGCACTGAACTCCATCTGCCATGACCATAGAACCTGTGGGTCTCTGTAGCCCTCAGAAGAACCAATACTTGGGGTTGTATCTACTTTATCTATCTCTGGAACTCTGCTCAGGTGTGCATAAGGGCAACCCCTCTGATAAACTCCCAGCTCTTTTTGGAGACTCATTGCCAAATAACCTCATTTGTCCTTTCCATTTCTCCCTTTTATTTAGGTCAAAAAGCATTTTTAACTGCTGGTATTATATGTAGACTGAGATATTCTGCTGGTCCGAGTTGGCCCTTTTATTCAAGGTCATTTTCTAGTTACATCATCAGCTGGTACTTGGTAGTAATCCCTCGGCACCAGGAAGGCTCATCCCCAGGAGTCATGTCCCAAGCTGGGGGGAAGGCAACACATTTACATGCTGAGTTTGACTTTGAGACTGGCCACATTTAAGCAACACGGAGGCTCTCAGGAGGCAACTCTTAGGCACCATGAAGTTCTAGGTCTTGTTCTTATTTCAGGTGCACAGGCTCACAAGCATAGTCATAAGTATCAATGGTTCATTGTTGGACCTTCCTTCTTTTTTGGTCTTTGCTGTTGGACTTGGGGGATTGTTGGTGTTCCTTTAGGGACTGTGATAGAGTTCCCCTGGCTAGGAACTCAGAACCCTCAGTTGTTGTTTTTAATTATAACCACTATGAAAATATCCAAACATTTTTATGTACCCTGGATATATGCCCTGTAGAACTCCCTGCCACCAACCATGTGTGCCCTGTCAATAACACCCCACACCAGTATTCCTCCCCTGCCATTGTTGAACCTCTCTGTGATCCAAAACTTCTTCAAAAGTGAAGCCCAATATATTGCCAGGTTCCATTAATAGTAAAATGGAATATAGTGATGAGTTTAAAGGTTAGATATAGAAAACATATTAATTTAGAAAAATTAAGGTAAAAATAAATTGGAGTATCCAAAAATTTAAAAATGCAAAAGCTTTCTTTTTGATGTTTTGCCTTCCATCACTGCAATAATTGTTGCCCTGTATGCAAACTGGCAAGGCAACTACTTCCGTCTTTTCCTCAGTGTCTACATCCTTTCTTTTTCTTTTTTTCCCCTAATTATTAAGCTTATCTTCACAAAAGTTTTAGATCACAGTGATTCATATATACAATATACAGTACTCCCACATATCCAACATAAATCCCTTTTCCCTTCTACAGCAATAATCTTTTTACTTATTCATACTATATTTACTAAAACTGATGCATAGATATTGAGACAATAGCTTTCAAACAAGGTAACATTTGGGTTTACGTTGTGGTTTATATTTTAGACTATACAATTTTCTAAATTTTCAGTTATCTTATGTTTTACATTATGATTTACATTTTAGCCTATCAGTCCCTATATATTTTTGGTGTAATTTAACATGTCTTATATCCATCCTTGCGTAATCTTGTGGAATACTTCTATTGCACACACAGTTACAATGGTTCCATCTATTCAATACCTCTTTCCCCCTCCCTTAGGGCTCACAGTGATAGTCAATCTTCATTGCTTGAAGGGCCATAGAGATACTTGCAACAGTGTTGAGAGCTTGACATGCTCGACTGCCCTAATGCACTGGGTTTTGTTATTCCTTCTAATTAAATTTTTTTTTGTGCATGTAATGGCTTAATTTCTATATGTTAATTTTATCACCTACTTATTTAAAAGATTACTTTCATTTATTAGGAAGAGTATTTCTATGGATTCTTTTAATATTTCCAGCTATCTAATCATATCATCTATATATTGAGCTTTTTTGTTTCATTTTGGTCTGTCTTTCAAATTATAACTCCAAAAGATTATTTTAAGTGCCTTGGCTAATTCTTCCAACATAATGTTTAAAAGTAATGGAGATAACTGGATTCTTTTCCTCTTCCTAAATTTTGCAAAAATGTTTTAATGTTTCTCCTTTAAAAAATATACTGCCTTTAAACCTGAAGTATATAATCTAGTTCATCATAGACTATCTTCAATATCTATTACTTTCTCTTACATTTGTTTAATGTTGTCATTAATGAAATCAAATGTAGATTTCAAAAATTTTCTCCTTTTCATATTAATTTTCATCTAAATATATTTCTATTATGTTTATTTATTTTATGTTCTTTCTAGATTATTCTTCAGTTTTTTAAGAAAAAAATATTTCACTACTAATTATTCCCCAAGTTTCTCACATTTATTTTATTTTAAAAAATATATTGAAATATATCACTCATACATAAATGTTCATAAACAATAAGTATATAATTGTTGTGAACTTACAAAACAAGCATATATAACATCAAACAAACATATATAACATCTCACCCTACCACCAATAACTTGCATTGTTTTTAAACTTTTTAAACTAATGATTAAAGAACATTGTCAAAATATTACTACTAAACAAAATAGTTTTCCCCAACCAATTCAATCATTATTATCTTTGTATCATTTATATATGAACATACATAAACAATTAGATGTATAGTAAAATTGTAAACTTACAAAGCAAATATGCATAACATCATACAGGGGTCCCATACATCAACCCTCCACCAACACCTTGCATTATCATGAGGTGTTTGTTACAAACTATGAAAGAACACTGTCAAAATATTACTACTAATCATAGTCCTTATCTTACATTTGGTGTGTTTTTCCCCCAACCCACCCTATTATTATTTTTTAAATATTTTTTATATGACAGAAGTTGTAAACATATAAAACAATCATGCACATGATTCCCATTACACTGAAGTAGTGATATACATTTGTTCTAGCTAACAAAGAACACTCTTGTATCTGTACCATCAACATCAATTCTCACCCATCTCTTGGTTTACTGTGCTATGCAGGTCCTAGATTATTCTCAAGCATTCTGTCAATTGGCATTTACAAACTAGACTACCATTTTCAGTCACATCCCCATTTATAAACTAGCTGTTACTCACTGTGTGTTACCATCCACTCTACACATTTCCACATGTTTACAGTAAAGCTAATTAAAACTTCTACATACATTAAACATCAGTAGTCCACTTAGTCCTTCTCTTATCTCCTTTAAGAATCCACCACCTACCATCAGGTCTTGAAGATATCTTCCAATCACTTCTTTTAGAAGTTTCATTGTTCTTGCTTTTATTTTTAGTTTTTTGATCCATTTTGAGTTAGTTTTTAGAAAAGGTGTGAGATAAGGATCCTCTTTCCTTCTTTCAGCTATGGATGTCCAATTTTTCAACACCATTTGTTGAATGGATTTTTCTACCTGAGCTGTGTGAGTTTGACAGGTTGGTCAACAATCACTTGACCATACCTGTGAGGGTCTGTTTCTGAACCATAAATTTGGTTCCATTGGTCTCTTGTGTCTGTCTTTAGGCCAGTACCATGTTGTTTTTACCACTATAGGTAGGTATTATGATTTAAAGTCTGGAGATGAGTGTTCCCATTTCCTTTTTATGATGTTCTGGCTATTCAAGATTGCTTACCCTTCCAGATAAATTTGATGATCAAATTTTCAATTTTTTCTTTAATGCAGGTGGAATTTTTATCAAGATTGCATTAAATCTGTATATCAAAATGAGTAGATTTGACATCTTAATGATATTTAGTCTTCCAATCTATGAGCATGGAATGTTCTTCCAGTTATTTAGGGAGTTAGAGTTTTTTATTTGTTTTAACATTGAGTTGGTGTTTTCTGAACACAAGTGCTTTACATAATTGGTTAAGTTTATGCCTGACTATTTGAGTTTTATCTGTCATATTTTATTTTCACCACTCTTTTGACACTTTTATTTACTTTTATTGATATTATCTTCATTTCCAGACTCTCTTCCAAGCCCCTCTCTCCTATCTTTTTTTCAGGCTCTAGCACACCCTTTAGTATTTCCTGAAATTCTGGTCTCTTGCTTAGACATTCTCTCAGTTTCTGTTTATCTGTGAATATTCTAATTTCACCCTCATTTTTTTTTTAGATTTATTTTTTATTTTTATTTATTTCTCTTCCCTTCCCCCCCCCAACCCTTCCATTGTCTTCTCTCTGTGTCCATTTGCTGCACTTCTTCTTTGTCTGCTTCTGTTGTTGTCAGCAGCACAGGAATCTGTGTTTCTTTTTGTTGCATCATCTTGTGTGTCTCTGTGTGTCTGGCGCCATTCTTGGGCAGGCTGAACTTTTTTTTGTGCTTGGCGGCTCTCCTTACAGGGCACACTCCTTGTGTGTGGGGCTCCCCTACATGGGGGACACCCTTGTGTGGCATGGAACTCCTTGCATGCATCAGCACTGCACTTAGGCCAGCTCCACATGGATCAAGGAGGCCTGGGGTTTGAACGGTGGACCTCCCATGTGAGATGGATGCCCTATCCACTGGGCCAAGTCTGCTTCCCTTCACCCTCATTTTTGAAAGACAGTCTTGCTGGGTATAAGATTCTTAGCTGGAAGTTTTTCTCTCGTAGTATCTTAAATATATCAGACCACTGTCTTCTTGCCTCCATGGTTTCTGGTGAGAAATCAGCACTTACTCTTATTGGATATTCCATATATGTTATGCATTGCTTTTCTCTTGCTGCTTTCAGAATTCTCTCTTTGTCTTTGGCCTTTGACATTCTGATGATTATGTGTCTTGAAATTGGTCTATTTGGATTTTTCTTTTTGGATGTGAGTACACTGTACTTCTTGGACAGGGATATCTATATTCTTCAATAGGGTTGGGAAAATTTCTACCATTACTTTTTTAAATATTCCTTCTGCTCCTTTTCCCTTCTCTTTTCCTTCTGGGTCACCCAGGACATGTATGTTTGCATGCCTTTTGCTGTCATTTCATTCCCAAAGACCTTGTTCAATTTTTTCCATTCTTTTCTTCATCTCTTCTTTTGTATGTTCACTTTCAGAGGCTATTTCTTCAAGTTCACCAATCCTTTATTCTGTCTCCTCAAATCTGCTATGATATGATTCCAATGTTTCCTTTAAATTTCATTGACTTCACCTTTCATTCTCATAAATCTGCTATTTTTCTATGTATGTGTTCAAAATCTTCTTTTTGATCGTCCAATGTTTTCTTAATATCCTTAATCTCTTTAGCCATCTCATTGAATTTATTAATGAGAGTTGTTTGAACATCTATAATTAGTTGTCTTAACTTCTTTATGTCATTTGGAGGCTTATCTCGTTCCTTTAACTGGGCCATAGCTTTCTATTTCTTGGTGTGGATGGTAAATTGTTTTGGTGTCTTTGCATCTGGCTTACTAGAGTATTCTGGGTGCAGTTTTTCCCTCTAGTTTAGGGCTTCCTATCCTTTCTTCCTTGCTGGTTGTGCAGTAGGAGTCAAGCATGTAGTTGGTGCTGTAAACTGTGAAAGCTCAAGCTGCCCTCATTGCACCAGGGACCAATGAAGCTTCTTCCAACTTTCTACTTTGCCAGGGGTAGGGACAGAGTCACTGTGTGGAATAATCAGCTGTGTGGAATAATCCATCTGCACACTTGGACTGTAGTTGCCCATAGTGACTGATGAAACTTTACATCCCTTTCTCCCCTACCTCAGGCAGGGATGGAGCTGCAGGTGTGGGCAGCAATCTATGTATTGTGGGCATAAGATGACTGCAGTTGCCCTGGTAGACTTCTGATTTTTCAGTCTAAGGCAGCCCAAGTACCCTGCAGTTACTTATATAGGCAGGTGCAGGGCTCCTCAGCCTCCTCCCCACCAGAGGTGGGGCTGAAGCCTAGGCAGGCTGAAGGCTGAGCTGTGTAAAAGAAACTGGTTCCTGCCAATCCTGAGAGTTTCAGTCAACCTGGCTTCCCCTCAGGCTGGGGGCAGAGTTAGAATGGCAGCTACTGGCCTCTTTCTGACTTGGGCTGGTTCATACCCCCCTGTTCCCAGGGTTTTCTCTTAGCCAGCCAAGTCTACCAATCAGTAGCCAATATCAGCAACCAACAGTCTCCTCCTTCCTTGTTTCTGGGAAAAGGAACTTCCATTTCCCTTCACAGAACAGTTCCTGGGGTGGCTCATGCCACTAGAGTAGGATAATCACAGGCCTCTGCAGCTTGGCTGGTAATTTCCCGGAGAGGCTGGCACAGGTTCCCGCAGCTTCATCCCTGCTGGAGGTGGCACTGTAGTATAGGCTAGACTTGCAATATCATCTGGATGGGAAGAAGCTGGTCTCCACCATCACTGCGATTTTTGGTCTGCCCCACTCCCCCTCGTGCCAGGTACAGAGTTAAGATGGCAGCTCCTGGCCTCTTTCTTACTTGGACAGGCTTAAGCTTTAGTTGTTCTCAGGGTTATACTGTAGCCCACTGAATTTCCTCATCAATAGCTGAAACTGGTGCCCAACCATCTCTTCCTCCCCAGTTTTGGGGAAGTGGAGCTTTCGATTCCAGCCGTGGAACAGCTCCTGAGGCAGCTTTTGCCTCCAGTGGAGGATGGGCACTGGCCTCAGTGGCATGGACTGCTCTACTTATAAGTCTTTTCTGCAGATGGGCAGTCTCCTCCTTCTACTCCTTCAAGGACATTGCAGGAATGCTGTTCTGGCCTCCTGGAGCCATCAAACAGGTGCTTCAGCTAGCTCCAGAGAGCTCTGGGTGTTTACTAACTGCCCTCTAGCAGGAGCTGGCTCTAGCAGCTCCTTACTCCACCGCCATCTTGCTGGTTGTCCTCTCACATTTATTTTAAGTCATACTTTTTTGTTTATTAATTAATTTAGTTTTCCCATTATCATTAATGTTGATATTTCATCTATTTTCCTTTTCCCAATGTATTTTGGCTCATTTTGTATTTTAGGATACAATGTTTGCTCTGTGGGCTCATCTTTCTGGTGAGCATTCATTTTTTTGTACAGTAGTTATTCCATTTCTTGTTCTTTTTTATATAGAATTCTTGATATGGAACTTTGCTCTGGGCTATTCCTGTTTATCACTGTTATGGCTAGGCTAATGTGTCAACCCAGCCAGGTAATTATGGACAGTTGTTTAATCAAACAAACCCTGGGATAATTGTAATAGAAGGACATTTCATGGATTTAATCATAAGTGAGTTGATTGCATTGATGGATGATTATACCTACAATCAACCAGGAAGTTTGCCATCAGCAATGAATGATGATTTAGCCAATCATTTGAAGGGCTTAAAAGGGGAAGTGATTTCAGCATTCAAAGAGAGTATTTCCATATCTGCTTTGGACAAATGTCTCCTGGGAACTCAACAAGGACCTTCATTGTAACCACTAGTTAGAAGCCTGTCATGTGGAATTTCAACTTATGCATCCCCCTCACAGTCACATGAGAGAATTTAAGAAAATGTCATACTATCTGCAGATATCTCCTTTCAGTTCTGTTTCCCTGGAGAACCCTAAGTAATACAGCTTGGTACCAGGAGTGGTTCTTGAGGAACAGAATCTTATAAATGGGATTTCTAAAGTGATTCTGGGAGCTTTGCAATTGGCTTTCTACTCTAATTGTACTCAAGGGTACTAAACACTCCCTTTCCAACAATTAAGAGGCCACTGAGAGTTCATGGAGTTAGTTGGCAGTGGAGATATACAAAATATCACCACTGGATTCAACTACTTACATTCTTATAAGAGGCAAGGATCTGGGTAAAAGTGTTTTTAACAACTTAACAGAGTTTTGTGGAATCAAAAGTTACAGTTTGTTTGGGTGGCTGACTGAAATATGGACCAAAAGGTGGCCTAGAATGTCTGTGGTCAAGATGCCCAATTTACCATGATATACTGTAGAAGAGGAAACCCAAAGATAAAGAGAGATTTAATTGCTAGAATGGATTCACCATTTGAAACCTGCCCACCTACCCCAGGAATGTCCAGAGAATACAACTTCAACCAGGACTGTGAAGAATAAATTTGTATGACTAGCTCCATTTTCCCTGGAGTTGTGGTTTGCTCCTCTCTGTAGTGCAGATATTATGGGAACTGCTGCTTTGAAATTAGAATCCTTAAACACTCTGGGGATGATTGGATCTCTGACTGGCAGAAGCCAAGTAGCAGCAGTTCATCACCAAAGTCAAGGTATGTATGGGTGCCACAATGAAAGCAGACTCAAAGGAGCAATTGAAAGAGTCTAACTTGCATAGAGCTATGGCATTAGTTAATAGATCATAGAATACTTAGAAGTGAAAGAGATTGACAGTCTACCAAATTCCTATTTGATCTGTATAAGTAGAAGAGTTCTAGGTCATGTGAACAAAACCCTAACTTGAATTACAAACAAAGGAAATCATAGCACATTAATCAAGGCCTAGACTTGAGATCTTTTACAGACCCAGAGCCCCTTGAATGAAGAGAAAGTCAAGTCTTCTTGGGGAAGGATTCTTTTACATTGTCAAATTTTTTTACTGTGACTCTTCCTTCCAGCTTTCCCCAAAGGGACCTCCAACCTTTTACAAGGGTAAAGTGCATTGGGTAAAAGGAAATGACACACTTTAGGGATTACTAGACACTACCTCAAAAGCAACATTAATTCCAGGAGACCCAAACATCACTGTGGTCACCAAGTCAGAGTAGTGGATTATGGAGGGCAAGTGATTGATGGAGTTTTAGCTCAGATCCAACTTACAGTGGGACCAGTGGGTCCCAGAACACGCTTGGTGGCTATTTCCCCAATTCCAGAATGCATCATTGGAATAAGCATACTCAGTAACTAGCAGAATCCCCACATTGTACTCCTGACTTGTGGCCTAGAGGCTATTATGGTAGGAAAGACCAAGTGGAAGCCACTAGGACTGCTCCTACCTAATAAAATAGTAAATCTAAAGAATCCTGGAGGGATTGCAGAGATCAGTGCCACCAAAAGGATTTGTGGGATGCAGGAGTGGTGATTCTCACCATGCCATATTCAACTCTCCTATTTGGCCTGTGCAGAAAACAGATGGATCTTGGAGAATTGACAGTAGATTAACATAAACTTAACCAGGTGATGACTCCAATTGAAGACACTGTCCCAGAGGTGAAATCATTGCTTGAGCAAATCAACACATTCCCTGGTACCTGGTACATAGGTATTGACAAGGCAAATGTAGTTTTCTCAATTACCATTAGTAAGGACCACCAGAAACAGTTTGCTTCCAGCTGGCAAGGCCAGCAATATATATTCACTGTCCTGACTCAAGGGTGTATCAACTCTCCATATCTATGTCATAATACTGTCCACAGGGACATTGATTATCTTTCCCTCTCTCAAGACATCACAGTGGTCCATTATATTGATGATATTGTGTTGATTGTATCTAGTGAGCAAGATGTAGCAATAACGTTAGTCTTATTGGTAAGGCATTTGTATGATAGAGGATGGGAGATAAATCCAACAAAAATATAGGGACCTTCCACCTTGATGAAATTCCTGGTTGTCCAGTGGTGTGGGGCATGTCAAGATATCCCTTCCTAAGTTAAGGATAAGCTATTGCATATGACTCCTCCTATGACCAAATAAAGAGGCACAATGCTTACTTTGTCTCTTTGGATTTTGGAGACAACATATTCCTCATTTGGGTGTGTCACTCTGACCCATTTACTGAGTGGTCAAAGAAGCTGCTAGTTTTGTGTGGGGACTGAAACAAAAGGAGGTTCTGCAAGCTTCACTGCCACTTGGGCCATGTGATCCAAGGGTGCTATGCCAGTGGCAAATAGAGATGACATATGGAGACTTTGGCAAGCTCCTATAGCAGAATCACAATGCAGACCATTAGGATTTTGGAGCAAAACCCTGCCATCCCCTGCAGATAACTATCCTTTTGAGAAAAAGCTTTTGGCCTGCTACTGGGCTTTAGTAGAGACTGAACATTTAACCATGGGTCACCAAGTTACCATGAGACCTGAGTTGCCTATCATGAGCTGGGCATTGTCTGGCCCATCAAACCATAAAGTTGGGTATACACACCAGCACTCCATCATAAAGTAAAAGAGGTATATATGAGATAGGGCTTGAACTGGTTCTGAAGACACAAGTAAGTTAAATGATAAAGTCACCGAAATGCTCATGGTCACCACTCCTGCCATGTTATCTTCTTTTTCCCATCCCATATCTATGACCTTTTGGGAAGTTCCTGACAATCAGTTGATTAAGGAAGAGAAAACTCAGGCCTGTTTACACATGGTTCTAGCAATATGCAGATACCACCTCATAGTGGACAGATAGCAGTACTGCAGCCCCTTTCTGGGATGTCCTTGAAGGACAGTTGTATTAGTCAGCCAAAGGGGTGATGCAAAATATCAGAAATTGTTTGGTTTTTATGAAGGGTATTTCTTTGGAGTAGAAGCTTACAGTTACCAGGGCATAAAGCACAAGTTACCTCCCTCACCAAAATATATTGCCCCTAGTTGGAGCAAGATGACTGCTGATGTCTGTAAGGGTTCAGGTTTCCTGGGTTCCTCTCTTCCCTGGGCATGCCTCTCTCTAGGCTCATATGCTTTGTTATGTCCACAAGATAACAAAGCAGATGTTATCTCCAGCTCTTGACTCTTTGGCGAACAAACTTGTTTCTCTTCCTGGGACCTTCTTTCTTTCCTCGCAACCAAGCTCCTCTGTGTGCTTATTTCCCAGGGCTCCAGCTCAAGACTCCAGCATCAAAACTCCAACTCTGTCCTTTCCCATGTCTTTTATTTGTGAATCCTCACCCACCAAGGGGCAGGGACTCAACACCTTACTGTTGTGGCCTAATCAAAGCCCTAATCAAAATTTACTCATGCCCAGGTACAGACCAGTTTAAAAACATAATCTAATATTTATTTTTGGGATTAATAAACCATATCAAACTGCTACAACAGTGATGACGGCAAATCCTCCAAGTGGGCAGAACTTCAAGCAGTGCACCTGATTGACCTTTTTGCTTGAAGGAAGAAATGACCAGAGGTGCATTTGTACACTGATTCATGCACCAGTGTCAATGGTTTGGCTGGATGGTCAGGAACTTGGAAGGAACATGATAGGAACATTAGCGACAAGGGGGCCTGGGGAAGAGGTATGGTGAATAGACCTTTTTGAGTGGATAGAAATCATAAAAATATTTGTGTCCCACGTGAATAATCACCAGAGGGTAACTTTAGCAGAAGAAAGTTTCAATCATCAAGTGGATAAGATGGCCCTTTCTGTGGCTAGTGCTCAGTATCTTTCTACAGCCACTCCTGTCATTGTCCAATGGGCTCATGAACAAAGAGGCCATGGTGGTAGGGATGGTGGTTATGCAAAAGTTCAGCAACATGGACTTCCCCTCACCAAGGCTGAAATGGCTACAGCCCCTGCTGCATACCCAACCTGCCAGCAGCAGAGACCCACACTCAGCCTCCAGTATGGCATCATTCCCTGAGGTGATCAGCCTGCTACCTGGTGGCAGGTTATATACATTAAACCACTTCCATCATGGAAGGGCAGTGATTTGTTCTAACTGGAAGAGACACATGCTTTGGATATGGGTTTGCTTCACTGCACATAATGCTTCTTCAAAAAAAAACCATTCATGGAATTATTGTATATCTTATCCACTCCCACATCATTCAATACAGCATTGTTTCTGATTAAGGAACCCACTTCACAGGAAATGATATGTGAGAATGGGCAAGTACTCATGGAATTTACTGGTCTTACTATGTTCCCCATCATCCTGAGGCAGCTGGGATCTACAGAATAGTGGAATGGACTTTTGAAAACTCAATTAGATGGCAATATCTGTGGGACTGGGGCAATGTTCTCCAGGAGGCTGTGTATACTCTAAATCAGCATCCACTCTATGGTATGGTTTCTCCCATAGTTCAGGAATCAAGGGGTGGAAATGGGAATGGTACCACTAACTATTACCCCTAGTGATCCACTAGGAAAATTTTTGCTTCCAGTCTCTGCATCCTTTAGCTCTGCTATTCGTCAGGTTTTGGTTCCCAAAGGAATATGTTTCCACCAGGGAACACAACAATGATTCCATCAAACTGAAAGTTAAGCCTGCTACCTGGCTACTTTGGGCTCCTCATACTTCTGAATCAACAAACAAAGAGGGAATTAATGTACTGGCTGGGGTGATTGATCCAGACTATGAATGGACATAAGACTGCATCTACATAGTGGGGTAAAGAAGAGTTTGCCTGGAATACAGGAGATCCCCTAGGGCATCCCTTAGTACTACCATGCCCTGTGATTAAAATAAATGGAAAATTGCCACAACCCAATCCAAGCAGAACTAACAATGGCCCAGAATCTTCAGGAATGAAGTTTTGGGTCACACCACCAGCAAAGAACCATGAGAGCTGAAGTGCTTGCTGAGGGTAATGGGAGCATGGAATGAGTAATGGAAGAAGGTAGTGATAAGTATGAACTATGACCATGACCATGTGACTGATTAGAAAAATGACTATTTTGGTCATGACTGTATCTTCCTTGTTTTGTTATGAGTATGATGGTATATGTACATAAAATGGATATCTTTTTTTTCTTCCCTAGCTTTTTCCCTTATCATATGACATATTGCATTAGTTTCATGTAGTAATATTTAAAGATGTCAAGTTTACAAATGAATATTACCTAAGTACTTGCACCTTATTCTGAGGGAATTAGTATGTTTCTGATTGTATCCTAGACAGTTGAATATTGCTAGGTGGAAATATATATATATATATATATATGTAAATATATAAACATAAAAATATATATATATTCACACATATATATTTGTTATTGTTTTAATTTTGAGACTAAGTATGGTTTAAAGTAATGTGCATGGCTGCCAAGTTGACAACGGGTGGAGAGTGATGGTTAGGCTAATGTGTCAATTCAGCCAAGTAATTGTACCCAGTTGTTTGGTCAAGCAAGCAGTGAGCTAATTGTATTAGCAGTGAGCTAATACAGGATATTCCATGGACTTTAACCTTCTGTGAGCTGATTGCATAGATAGTTGATCACATCAATATTCAACCAAGGAGACTGCCATCAGTAATGGAAGACATCTTATCCAATCAGTTGAAGGTCTTAAAAGGAGCAGTGATTTCAGCATTCAGAGAGAGAATTTCCAGTTCTACTTCAGAGAGCCATCTCCTGGAAACTCATCAAGTACCTTCATTGGAACCCCTGGTTTGCAGCCTTCCCTGCAGAATTTCAATTTATACATCCTCACTATTGCCTGAAAGAATTTTATAAAATCTTATACTATTTTCAGATATCTCCTATTGGTTCTGTTTCCCTAGAGAACCCTGACTAATAAAACCACTCTTTAGATAATATTTCCCTATAGGTTTAGAAGGGATAGGGTGCCAGAATTCAAACTTCATGATTCTAAGATCTCATTCTTCTTTCATTTCCCAAAGTATTTGAGAAAATGATATCATATTTTCAGATATCAGTTTATTCTGCTTCCGTCCCCACCTTTATCTTCGTGATCGTTTTACTGCCTTTGTTTATGTTTTGTTCAATTTAGATTCTACTCTCAGAAGTTATTACTCAGTGAAAGACATTGTCTTTGGAAGGAATTTAATTTATTTTGGGGATTTGCAAAGCCCAGACCCTTCTCATATCCCCATTGTGCTCACCCATTAATTAATTCCTACACATTCCCTTCCAGATGCAGCCACTGTTCTGAGGTTGAAGATTCAAGGATTCTCTTGACCTCACATATATCAGAAGCCCCATTGCCTTTTTGTTACTTCTTCCTAGATAGATGCTGATATTACTGTGGTTTTATACCATTCAGTGATTTGTTCATACATGCTCATATCTGGAGATTTGTGGGGATGCTCTTTACCTATTTTAATAATGATATTGTTCCTTGATCTATTTTTATAGGGTGATTCAAGGAGTCTCAAATGCAACATAGTTGCCATTTCTATCTTCCCAGGATCATCTCATTATTAGAATTTAAAGTATGTATTATAGTAAGAATAATATTATCTAGAATTCATTAAGTTATAGTACTAGAATCAGTATAAAAATTGTTATAAAAATCAATAATTTTGGCACAGAATTCAGTGCAATAAAGCAAAACAGTGTAATGAAGTACTATGGACTGAAGAGAGTGCACTATGTGAGTGTAAAGGATGAGAACTAAAAAACATTAAAGTTAATACTCCTTTAAATTTACCATTATTAACATAAAAGTAAGTAGGGTGATGGGGAAAATGCTGGCTATATAGCTGCAAATCCAATAGACCTCTAATGCTCTCTTTAACTAAGTCATTGCTGATTTTAAAGCACAACGTATATTGCTAATTTAAGAACTGTTAAGGGTGACACACATTTTGAATTGTACTTCATACCTGAAATTCTTATATTATCATCCATCATGGATTCACAGTGGAAAGAACTATGTGGAAGAACTCACAAACTATTTTGGCACTTTACATCTCTTGTTCTTTCTATTTTGTTAGACTACGATCTTTCCCATTTTAAGGCAGTTTAATACCTTGTCATCAAATTAATACTTAGTGTATAGCTATTGAGGTTTTCTGCATTTATTTTACATTTTTTATAAACACAACATATAATAGAAAGATTTTAAGTATGCCTGTTTGCAGAAATTATTTCTGAATTCCTCCAAATGTTATGAGATATCTTCATAAGATGGGACTACTTGTTTGTCAGAAAACAGTTATTTCTTCTAAACTTGGGACAGTGGTGGCCTGTTCTCTGCCTCTCCAGCAATTGTAGTCCTAGTGAAAGGGAAAGTAAAGAAAAAGTAAGAAGGACAGAGGTAGTTTGGGATCTATGTCTACTAAGAGATTGCAAGGCAGATGATACTTTTAAGTAATCACAACGACTTGCTCCGGTTAGTGAGTATTACATTTTAGATTTTCATATAGATATTCTGTCTCCACTTTTGGTTTTCTTTCTTCTATGCAAAAAATATCCAAGTGTATATGCAAATATTAAAGAATGTATTCATGTATGAAGTGAGCACTTACCATAAGGTAAGCACTGTGCTAGGTGTTAACTGAGAGACAAATATCTGAAACCATAATCCTCAAAGAGGAGACAAGAACATCTGGACATATATGTAAATGTAACAGGGGTTTATGAAAAGTCAAGGATTTTTCCATAGCATTCATTACAATTATGGTAATAATTAAGAGTACTTTTCTATTAAAAATAATACAGCTAAATTATGGAATACAATATCACATGGATATGCATTTGAAGATAAAATATTTTTCTGATTTAATAGTGAAAAATTTGAGCTACTTTTCTACCTCTGGTTGTATGTGTTCATTTTTCATTGCTTTAGGAGTTACTTCGTAGAAATATTTTTTTAAAAATCTAGCATAATAGGGAACTGGATGTGACTCAAATAGTTGAGTGCCCTCCTTCCACATGGGAGGTCCAGAGTTTCATTCCCAGTGCCTCCTGAAGAAGGTGAGCAAGACAGAGAGCTGACACAATGGGCTGGAGCAGAAAGCTGATGCAACAAGATGATGCAATGAGATGATACAAAGAAGAGACACAATGAAGAAACACAATGAGAGACACAAAGAACAAGGAACAGAGGTGGGTCAAGTGATTGTGTGCCTCCATCTCACATGAGAGGTCCCATGTTCAGTTCCTGGTGCCTCCTAAATAAGAAGATAAACAGACACAGAGAGCAGACAGTGAGTGCAAAACAATGGGGGGGATAAATAAATATATAAAAATAAATAAAATTTTTAAAAATATAGCATAATAAAATAATCCAAATACGCTATTATAAAGAATTTACTTGAGGTCATATAATGCTAAGTTTACTAACTCATGATTGTCTTTTCTGTTATATATACCTAAATCATTAATTTTTTTTTTTGTTTTTTTGTTTTTGTCAATTTATGTGACTTCTCAGCAGTTCTTAATGGAGTTGGCCAGTTCCACCTAAACATAGGCTCTTCTATGTCCCCTTTCTCTCTTATTGCTCTGGTCAATGACAATGATCTTTTGCAAACTCATCTTTATGTACCTATCCCTAGATAGCAGTATCTTCAGGGCTTGGTCTTAAGCTCTATTATCTTTTCAGAGTATGCTTTACCAGGAGGCAATCTCATTTTTTTCCTGTTGTCTCAAATACCATTAAGATGCCAATATCTCTCTCTGTCTATATATCTATATGCCCATATATCTGTATATTTAGCCTCTGCTTCTCTTTTAAAATTCACACTGGTGTATTTAATTTTCCTGAATTTTTATTTGAGTGTCTCATAAAATTTTCACACTTGGAATGACACTACTGACATCCTCAAACTATTTCGCTTAGTGTACTTCTCTTCTGATCCCTCACTTCAGTGAATAAAACTACATCTATCTGGCTTCTTATACCAAAAAGTTTAGGAATCATTCTCAATACATCTCTTTTTCCCATCTGTTTTCTATATGTAGTGCATTATGGCATGGATCTCCAAAATATGTCTGAAACCCATCTACATTTCCTTATTTCCACATTGCTCTAATTTGAGGGCTCTTAATCAGGGGTCCACAGAAAGATTTCAGAAGGTCTGTGAGCTTGAATTGAAACAAATCAATTCAATTACACATCCAACATGATACGTGTGTTAACTTGTCAAATACTACACCATAGTTTAATGTTCTTATCAAAATAAACAACAATTTGCACATTGACATGTCTTTAAAAAATAGAATTTAACTTTAAATTTCCTATATTTTTGATGTATTGGATTATCATTTAATGTGCTAAAGAAAGAAGCACATATGTATAGTATTATATCATATGTTTTTTAGTTTAGTAATTATATTTCAATATATGCAATGGATTTCCTTTGTAATTTTATTTTATACATTTAAAAACATTATTCTTATGGGGATGTGTTAGTGCAGGTGTGATATATTTATTAAATAATACAATATATAGTGTGGACTTAGTATGATTTTTATTTTGATGTAGTGTGTTCTGAGTGCAGTGGGTAATTGCCAGCAACATGGTTGACAAGGATGGCAGAGATGGCTTTATGACACTGTGGGAATGCTCAAATATTTAGATGTTTGCTAAAAATGACCATTTGAAAAGATGCTGAACTGTGTTAAGTTATCAGGTATTAAAGTTATGGGAAAGGTGTAAAATGTAATTTTGAATAATCCTAAAATTTAATTTAAAGACATGCCCATGTTGAGTGTCAAAAAACTATCTGCCACTACATTCTGAGAAGGGGTCCATGGTTTTCACCTGACTGGCAAAGGGGTCCATGGAAAAATAAAGTTTAAGAACCCCTACTCTAATTTGTGCCACCATTGTGTCTTGCCAGTTGATACAATTGTCTCCCCTTCCACAGTCCACTCTGTACAAAGTTGGTAGAGTCATACTTGTATAAGGAAAATGAAGTCATATATTTAATTATGGCCTGCTTAAAAATCACAATGCTAGCCTGTTGTACTTAAGATAAAATAAAAAGTCCTTCATAGGTTGTACAAGGACTTGTCTGAATAACCCTGCCTATTCATCATCCTCATATTGCAGTGCTTTTCACTTCACTAAGGAAACACCAGCCCATAGTAGCACCTTCAAATTCCTCCAAAAAGATGAGAACTTTTCAACCTTAGATTTTTTGTTTTGTTTTTTAAAGATTTATTTTATTTATTTCTGCCCTCCCCCACTCCCCGTTGTCTGCTCTCTATGTCCATTCACTGTGTGTTTTTCTGTGTCTGCTAGTTTTCTTTTTAGGTAGCACCAGGAACTGATCCTGGGACCTCCTGGAGTGAGAGAGAGGTGCTCAATCTCTTATGCTACCTCAGCTCCCTGGTCTGCTGCATCTCTTATTGTTTCTTCTTTGTGTCTCTTTTTGTTTCTTCATCTTGCTGTGCCAGCTTTCTGCACAGGCCCACACTATGTGTGGGCCAGCACTCCTGCATGGGCCAGCACTCCATGTGGGCCAGCACACTGCTTGTGCCAGCTGACCTTTACCAGGAGACCCCAGGAAATGAACCCTAGACCTCCTATATGGTAGATGGAAACCCAATTGCTTGACCCACATCTGTTTCTCTTATCCTTAGGTTTTTGTATTCCCTTCATCTGAAATACTCTACCCAATCATCCTTCCCTTGCCAAATGAACCCTAGTGTTTCCTTTGAACTTCAGATTAGACATGACTTAACCAAAGAAGTCTTGGTATTTCTATCTTACCTTTGTCCAATCTCAAGTAAATCCCTGAACTTCTCTATAATCACATTTGCCTAAAGTTGTAATTATGGTTTATTTTGTGTTTCCTTAACATCTTATTCCCCAATTCACCAAGAAGCAATAACTATAATAAATATTTATGCACCTAACCTGGGTGATCCAAGATACATGAGGCATATGTATCAATAATAGTTGCAAACTTCAATACACCACTCTCAGCATTGGATACACCATCTGGACAGGGGATAAATAAGGAAACAGAGTGTTGAATAATAGAATAAAGAGAAAAAATAAGCTTAGTGTGGAGTTGTTTCTTTGGATTTGAAATTGTTAATATGAAGCTATAGAAATAAAAGGCTTGTTAATCTTGTTTTAAAGTGAGTAAACCATGTGTGATTTTCCCACCAGTCTTCAATAGGTTTAGAACCAGCTTGAGGCAAAAGATGAATTTTGCCAAACATCAGGACAGTTCTCCTCTCCTTTGGTCATTCTTTACTATCTTTCCCTTTCCATTCCTTCCCCTAGACTAGAGTTATTACAGGTCTTCATATTATATTCTGTTCATATACATCCTCAGAAGAATGTGACCTACTCAAGGCACCTTCAAAACTGTTTCAACAAAGTTCCCAAGAAAGCATAATGATCCTGACTTCTCCTACTTCCAGCCTGTGCTATTCAATGACTCCTTTATTGTCTGCCTTTCCTTTTAATTTTCTCTGTAACCCTCAGGCACATTGCATCAAATTTATTGCCTCAGCTCGGAATGTGTCCTTCCTCTCTTCTCAAAGAGTATGTTCCAAACTTTTTAGCCCAGAATTTTAGGTTCTTTATATGAGTATGTTCCAAACTTTTTAGCCCAGAATTTTAGGTTCTTTATAAGCTGTTCTCAACATAAATTTGAATTCCTATAACTCACAATAGGAATTCCTTGAAATTTATTAGAGGTGCTTCTTCAATTTAATAAAAAATCATTTAAAAATTAAGCCATGTATTTTACTAAGCAATGGAATTAGCAGACAACAAAGGATCCAAAGACACTGAATTTCCAAATTTTGAATACCCTGATGTAATCTAATTAAATAAAAAATAATTATAGACTAAGTTGACCCATTCAGACTCTTAATGAGCATGCTTAAATGGCATCATAACTATACTTATATGCAAATATTTGTCACTTGATTATATTTTCTCAACTGCCCTGTGTCTCTCATATGCCCACTAGCTTCAGATGGTGTGTGATTCATATTTGTACTTCAACAAAAATTGCAAATTCTTACCTAAGATAAACCTTTAGTATTTGTGGCAGGTTGAATTATGTATCCCATAAAAAAATTATTCTATTTATTTTTTTATCTTTTATTGTCTTTTTTATTTAAAGATACATAGATCATTCAAATGTTACATTAAGAAATATAAGAAGTTCTCACATGCCCCACTCCCCACACACACACCCCCCCCACCCCCGCCCAGTCCTCCCACATCAGTAACCTCTTTCAGCAGAATGGTACATTCATTGCATTTGATGAATACATTTTGGAACACTGCTACACTGCATGGATGTTAGTTTACATTGTAATTTAAACTCTCTTCCAGTCCGTTCCATGGGTTATGGCAGGATATATAAAGTCCTGCATCTCTCCCTGCAATATCATTCAGGACAACTCCGAGTCCTGAAAATGCCCCCATATCACACTTCTTCTTCCCTCTCCCTGCCTTCAGCAACTCCTGTGGCCACTGTCTCCACACCAATAATATAATTTCTTCCATGCTAGAATCACAATAATTCTACAGTAGAATACCATTAAGTTTACTCTAATCCATATTTTATTCTTCCATCCTGAGGACCCTGGGATGGCAAAGTCCACTCCACCTCTAAATTGAAAGGGAACTTAGATCCCACATGGCTGATGGATGGGATTCTCCTGCTTGCAATTGTAGACTCTCTTGGTTCCCTGCTGTGGTGGTTGACCTCCCTGTTAGTTCACCTGGGTAAGTCCAATGAGCCAGAAAGTAGGTATTGTAACTCTGTTGAGGCTCAGGGCCCAGCTGGCACATGAACAGTCCAGCAATCAAGTCTCCTGAACATACTCCAACCCCAGTGCCAACGACAGGTTCAGTAAAAGTGACAGAAGAGGCATGTGTGGAGAGGTCACATCTAAGTCCAACTCCATCACACTCAGGAGCACAAATTCCAAAGTAGGGTCTGCTGGAAAGGCACTGAACTCCAGACCCATCTGCCATGACCATTGGACTTGGTTGTCTCCATAGCCCTCAGAAGCACCATTATCTGGAGATGTAGCTACTTTGGCTATCCTTGGGATACTGCTGAGACATGTGTAAGAGAAACCCTCTGATTACTTCCCAGCTCATTTTGAAGTCTCGTTTGTCTTTACCATTTCCCCCTTTTATTCAAGGCCTTCTTCTAGTTGTGTCACCAGCTGGTGATTGGTAGTAATCCCTCAGTGCCAGAGATGCTCATCCCTAGAAGTCATGCCCCATGCTGGGGGGAAGGTAATGCATTTACATGCTGAGTTTGGCTTAGGGAGTGGCCATATTTAAGCAACATGGAGACTTCGGGCACCCTGCAGCTCTAGGCCTAGTTGAAATTTCATGCTCAAGACGCTCATAAGCATAGTCACCAGTATCAAGAGCCCATCATTGGGCCATCCTTCATCGCTCTTTGCCCTTGCACTTGGGGAATTGTTGCTGTCCATTGGGAAATGTGCAGAGGTCCCCAGGATGAGAACTCAGCACTCCCTCAGTTATTATATAACTCTACCCACTATGCCAATACCCAATGAACATCTGAACATATCTCTATACCCTATATGCATGCCCTGGAGAACTCCCTCCCACCTGTGCATCCCCCATCAATGACACCCCACAACAGTGCTCCTCCCCTGCCATAGTTGAACCCCTCTGTGATCCAAAACTTCTTAAAAAAAGCTTAAAAAAAGAATGCCAAAATCAATTCATAGGAAAATGAAATAGTAATGATAGGTTTAAAGATTATAAATAGAATACATAATAATTCAGAGAACTAAAATAAAGTAAAAAATAAATTAGGGACTTAAAAAATGAAAAATAGAATAAAAACTTTTTTGACATTTTGCCAGTGTTGGGAGGATGGGTCAGATGGTCCATGGAATTGGGGGGGAGGGTTGGAGGGGAGCAGGTGAGCACAGAAGATTATCAGGCATGTGGTTGAAATTATAAAGTTGACAAAACTCATTAGAAAATATAATAAAGAAGGATTACTGGTTTAAAGTGTTTGACAGGGTCATCTAGCACAGCGTGCACCTGGGGCAGGATTCTAGGGATTGTGTGAGTACTCATCTTATCATATTGTGCTATATCAGTGGTTAGAGACCCGTACAATGAGCAGGAAGGTCTTATGCCTCCATCCTGGGGATGCCTGATGTTCTCAGAGGAGAGGATGTCTCTTGAGAGCATGGTTGACTCCCAATTTGGGAGAATAGACTAGTATGTCAAGCTCTCAGCATTGTTGCAAGTATCTATGAATCTTGTACTTCAAGCAGTGAATCTTGATTTTCATTATGGGCTCTGAGGGGGTCTGTGAGAAGAATAGAATAGATGGAAGAGGGGATAACCGGGGGGCAATGGAAGTGTTCTGCAAGATCATGCATGATGGATACAGGCCATGTTAAATCTCATCAAAGATACATAGAAGTGTATAGTCTAAAATGTAAACCATAATGTAAACCATAATGTAACCAAAATTTTATAAAAGTGTACAGTCTAAAATATATACCATAATATAAACCATAATGGAACTATGATTAGGAGTTATGTTTTCAATATTTGTCCATCAGTTATAGCAAATGTAGCATCCACATGTAAAATGATCATTGCTGGGGAAGGGGGAAAAGGGTTTGATGTTAGGTATGTGGGAGTCTTCTTTATTCTATATATTACTTTTCTGTGACCTAAAACTTTTTTGAAGTCATAATAATAATAATTTTTAAAAAAGGGATGTAGGCACTGAAAAAGAAATGAAAGAGATTGCCTTGCCACTTTACTACAGGGCAAAACTAGTTAGAGTGATGAAAGGCAAAAAACGTGTTCTTTATCTTAATCCATTCCTATGTTATGAATTCATTTTAAATAGGACCTCAACATGTTATTTTTAGTTAAGGGTGGTCAATTGTAATGGGGTTGGACCTTAATTCTATTACTGGTGACATTATGAAACAAAAGCCACATGAAGGAACAAGAAGCTGGGAGTCAACAGAACCCAGACGGGGTAAGAGAGGACATTACCTCTTGAAGGAGTAGCCAAGGAATGTAAGGAGTCCTGGCCAGCCAAAATGCTACAGACTACAGGAGTAAGCCAACCTGCCAGGCTCTGAAACTATGCACCAATAAATTCCTGTGTTTAAGTCAACCAGTAATGTGATATTTGTCATAGAAAAGCTGGGAATCTTAAGCAGCAGTGTTAAAATTTCAAAATTTAAATTAAATTCAAGACTGAGTAGTTTTCCCTGAATTACCTACAATATATTTTACTTTCTCCAAGAGTTTTCAAAAGTTTATTAATACTACCACTTTCAAGGGTTTTTAATATATTTATTAATATGTATAATCTTTCCTATTGTTTACATGATATTTTTATTTATATTGACTTTAGATCAGTTTTTCCACCTCATCTATTTTGATTTACCATTACCTTATCTTAAGCTGTAGCACTAATGATGAGGTCATTTAAATTGGATTCGATGTCATAATAATGCATTTATTTAATATGCTTTTAAATATAGATGTAAAAACAGATTTGAAAATGTTCACCTAAAATTATCTCACTAGTACATAGCAGAATACATTTTGTGTAACCTTAACTTTCACTTTATTACACTGAGTTTTATATTTTTGTCTCTATTTAGCATAACATTCTTTTCTATCATTACAAGTTTCAATCTCATTGTCCTTGAAGGAAAACCACAAATGATAACTTTTCCTAACGTTTTCCTTATCCCTTATTGCTTTTCCCACCATCCAAGTCAAGGAGGTCTCTTCTTCTATAAATCCCCACAGTATACTAATTGAATCTACTCTTAGGATAATTCCCCCTTAAAAGATACTTCTTGTTTTAATGTGAAAGAAGAAGTTGTTTTAGAAGGAATAAACTTTATGAAAGAGAAGGATTATATTCTTTACTCTTCACTGAACAGTGATTAAAAAGAAATATACCTAACATTTCCACTGAGGCAAAAACCAAACAAATTTAAAAAACATGAAAAGAATAAAGGCACTTATAGAAAAAAGCACAACAATAAGAGAACGATAAGAAAAAGACACCTGAACTTATTTTCTTCCTCCTTTTGCCTTCTGATTACAACTAAACTTCCTACTCTATCCCCTTAGACCAAGAAGCAGAGTTGAGAGAAGGGAAGAAAAAATGACTTCCTTTGTGTTATAGAAACTGTCATATGATTTCACACAAAGAGTACTTCATTTACTTGCATCATATCTTTGAGTTAGCTGTTACTTCCGTATCAATGGTGACAAGTTGGAGATCAAAGGAAAGGAGAAGATAAATAGGAGATGAAAAACAAGGTAAAAAGCATCATGAAGGTCAATCATAAACAGTCAATGAAAGAAGATAAATATCTAATTATGATACTCATTTATTTTTCTTCTTATTTCCAAATAAATCACATTATTTAGCTTAATAAGAAAACTCAGGCCTCACTTATTTCTATGCAGCAGTTTGCAATATTAATAATTTCTATGCAAATTAATTTAACTATGTAAGCAACCACACTGGTGTTTAACTTACCTCCTCTACATGTTTTACCAGCAGATACTAATAATGGAAATAAAAATTCTTTTTGTGTTTCTTCTTTGCAGTTCTATTTATAATAGAGTTTTCATAATAACATTTCAGCCTTAACATAAGTTAGGTTACAGCAATTAAGGAAATATTCATTAATGCCCTATACAAAAAGAACTGCTTTTTTCAATTCTATAACAATGAATTACTAAAGAGGTGCTACTAATTTGCCAGGGACCAAATTAGATACATATAAAACCCCACACTTGTTCAGCTTACTTTCCTTTAGGAAATGTGTGCCAGTAAATATTTGTTAAGAAACAAATTACGTTTAAATAAATATCAGCTTAGTTGAAATTAAATTTTTATTTTTAATTCATTCTTTTTCAAATAGATTAAACAATTTTTTAAGATAGACAGATCATACAAAATGTTACCTTAAAAAATATGAGGATCCCGTACACCCCCACTCCCCAACCCCCCACTTCTCCCACATTGCCAATTTCTTTCATCAGAGTGGCATATTCATTGCATTTGATGAATACATTTTGGAGCACTGCCACATTGCATGGATTACACTTTACATTGTAGTTTACACTCTCCTCCAGTACATTCAGTGGGTTATGGCATGATATATAATGTCCTGCATGTGTCCCTGCAATATCATTCAGGACAACTCCAAGTCCTGAAAATGCTCCCATATCATACCTCTTCCCTCTCCCTGCCCTCAGCAACTCCCGTGGCCACTGTCTCCTTTTTTTGCTTGAATAAGATAGTGAATCTATTTACGTTTTGACTATTTTTTCTGTACTTCTGAAGGGAAATAAAGAGTGGAAGCTTAGCTGTCTGGATTTAAAGAGAAAGAAAGGAGAGGCTTCTTATATTCTTGTGGGGAAAATCAAATCTTAAGAATTAATTCATTTCAATAATTATTAAATCAATCTCCTTATATTTTCATCATCTCAGTTATCAGAAAGGAATGAAAAATTGAAAGGTTAGAAATATATGGACACTCCTATTTTTCCAAATACTTCTCTCTTAAATCTTGCTGGGCTTCTTGGAGACCATTTCTATTCAAAATCCTATCATAGACATACCTTGACATCAATGTGCTTATAAACTAGAAATGAAGGTGAGGGTATATTTTTAATCTATTATATGAAAACCTAGTAGTTAGGATTTATGAGATGGGAAATAGGGCAAAAGGATCTGGTCATAGATAATTTGGAAATGACCAAATTAGATAAGCCTTTATAGGATGAAATATCAAAGTTGATGTAGTCTTCATAAAGTTCCCTCTTCTCCTCCCATTTCCAACACTATTCATGTGGATTTTTGTACTATCGTATTAAAAGAGAGAGAGAGAATTATTAGGCTGTGAGATGGGAAATTATTTTAACTTGGAAATTGTCAAAATCTTTAGGCAAATTTTATCTCCATTGCTGAGACAGTATTTAATTTTCATGGTGTAGTGTATGCCATATGGATAATATAATTTCCTATTTTATTGATCAGAGGATTCTTTTTAATTTATATTGTCATATGTCTCTAGAGGCCACAGATTGAGAAAAATATGGGTACTTTCAACCAATGACCCTGTTATGATGTTTCAAATATGTGTTGCTACTTTAAAAATAGACACAAGAGTGTATAGAGTATCTTTATAAAACTGTATCCTTATAAAGATACTAGAAACACACTTTAAGTCTTAATAATATATTTATGTAAAAATAAGTACACAATATCAAGCAGTATTAACCTGAGAAATATCAAGCACATGAGATACAAACTTTAGTCAAGCATAGCCCACATCAAGTTTAGTCCTTTGAAGATCCAATACTCAGCTCAAGAATTATTTCCTCTATGACATCTTTCCTGACTCCTCCACCGGTCCCTCAACACCCAGTACAAAGGATTGGTCCTTCCACATTCAGACTTACTTCTATTACAGTATTTGAAACAATTTATTGAACCAAATTTTTTCCCCACATATCCTTAAAAGGACCTGTGCTTTTGATTTTGTGCCCTCAGAGATTAGTGTTACCTGGTCCATGGTAGAACTTCAGTAAACATTGCTAACTTTGTTTGATCAAAGATATGAGCGTAAAAAACTCTATAGCATTTCTGGTTCAAAATAACCACCATGTTGGCAGCCCTGTCTCCACTTCCACTCACCTGACTTCTAATATTTTTATTGGGCAAAAATTACCAAGAATTATTCATGGTTTGGTATAGGTATAACCAGCAACTTTTGTGATTTCTTGCCATTCCAAACGCTCTCTTCTATTAGAACCTCACGCCCTAGTTAACCAGTTCTTAAACTGGAGCTGCCATATAGCCAACAAGCATAAATAGTCAAACCGAAGAATAAGAAAGAGTAAAACAAACACCAAAAGAAGAGGAGAGATGGTAAGTGTCTGGGTGAACAGTGGTCAATAGAGAGATTAACCATATTTTTAAATATTTTATTTTCTGATTCTACTCTTTCAAGGGTTTCAACTATTCTATTTTGGGTTTTGCAATATAGCTGTATACTTTCCTAAACCCAACCATCCCTCTTCTTTTTATATGAGGTTATGTCTCACTTGTTACCAAACTGCCCTTACTAAGGTATGTTTTGATCTACTTCAATAGTGTTTTTCAAGCATTTCATGGGGGAAATCTTTTATTTTCAAGTTTTCAATGTCATGAGATCTATGCTTTCATCAATATAAAAGAAAAAATACCTTTTATTATGAGCATAAAGCCCTATGTCCTTGTAATACATTTGATTTAGAGAACTATTCTCCTAATTCCAGAGTTGTTTAGGGATAACACTGTTCCAGAAGTTAGAGTTGATTGTAGTATGAGAGTTTGATAGCCAAGACAGCCATTCAGGTCATTTTATTAATGTAAACTTTATGCCTGCTTTCATAGACATTATATTTTTGGGCAAAGGCACAAACAATACAGGAAATAGTGGCAATACTTCCCCACACAAGTTCTCTTCTGGGCTGGTTGGGCACCTGACAGTGCAGGCTGCCTTTCCCAGCTCCCCTTTCCCTCAGGCTGCCTGGGCACCTGACAGCGTCCAGACTGCCTCTTCCCTCTCACCCATGCAGCCTACCCCTTCACTACTCTAATTCCCCTCTCTCCGAAGGCAGGCAGGTGTGACGGCCTGATCAGTTACTCACCCTTCTCTCCCTGGAGCCGCTTCAGCACTGCCAGGTCTCTCTTTTTCCTGGAAAGCAGCTGAGATCCAGTCCCCCCACTCTATCACCCCCTTTTTCCTCCTTCCCCTGAGCTGGTTGAGTGCCCGTTCCCACAATTGTTTGACCCACATCTCCCCCCCTCTTGAGAACCTGTGGGGCACTGGTTCATCCAATGGCTTTCCTCATTCTTGGAGCCAGCTGAGCACTGATTTTCCAGCCAAATCATTTCCCTCGCTGCCTTCTCCCTCTGAGCTGGTCTGGCACTGACTTGGCTGCCCTGTCTGGCTTCCCTCTCTCTGGCCAACTGGGAACCCCAGATCTAGATGCCCTCTCCAATTGTCTTTATGGTCCCATAGCTTCTTTCTGCCAGGAAAGCCTGCTTACCTTCCTATATTTTCTGGAGGAGGAGTACAGCTTGTCTTCCCTACTCCACCATCTTGGATCTCATCCCAAGTACACATATGTTCTAGTTTCTGACTCTATAAATTTGCTTATTCTGTTTGGTAGCTTCCTTCTCTCCCCGGCTTGAGGATTATTCAATCAGTTCATGAACAAGGCAGCCAGTTGGCTGGCATAAAATATAAACATAATCTAAACAACATGGACTATATCTCACAAAGGCTGATTTAGCTACTGCTATTGCTACTTGTCAAATTTTCTACTAAAATTAAGCAATATAGGAATATCTGTGAGCCCGTCCAAAAGTCTGTATGCCTATATTCCCTTTTTACCAGTCATTCTATAACAAAAGTCTTGCTGCTAACTTGGGCTTTATCTAAGAAAGAGGAGATCAGACTTCTCTCTTGGAGCTTGAGTTGTTTGAATCATTTCCCCAATTGAGACATGCACTTAATCATAATCTGATTTATTTTCACCTCATGTTTTTCCCAATCTTCTGTCTTACCTATAATTTTCTACAACCTTGAGACTTTAAAAGCGGTTTAGAAGATTCCTTTATTTTTGTCTTTCTTTTCAGTCTCACAAGTCCCTGACACAATGGCCATGGAATTGACAAATTGATTGAAACAGGGAAGTAATAATATGATAAATATGAAGAAAAATGAAATTGTTTTAAAATACATTTTTTCTATACAATGAGTTTTGTATGAGACTCTGCTTTTTAGTGTAATAAACTTGAACAAGTTGTTTAACCTCTCTAAGCATCATTTCCCTCATCTGAGAAAGAGAATTTAAAATAGCAATGACTCAGAATTGTCATTATTATTAAATGGCATATCTATAAATGACTCAGCATGGCCCCTGGCTCTTTTTAAACATTGAACAAAAAATTTTAGTCATATATATGTCATATACCCTTTTTAAATAATTTATGAAGAAGAGCTAAGAAGGGAGAAAACCTATAAAATTCCCCTATATTGGTTCTCAAAACCTAACTGCTACAGGCATTATATTAGGGGTAGTGTATTGGAAGTGCCACAATAATTTCAGAAATTATGTTCTAGCAATGGTAACAAAGTTTCTACACAAATGCAAAATGTCAATAATAGGGGAAATTGTGTGTTTGTATATATCTATGGGGTGTAGGTATATAGGAACTCTATCTTCTGCATAATTTTTCTGTGCACTTACAACTTGTCTAATTAAGAGAAAGTGGGGCTGTAAAAGTCAGCCAGCTAACATAAAAATCTAGCAAAATTGACAGCATCCCTAAAGAGAAAGGGCAGGTTAATGCTCACTGCTAGGAATCTTTCCTCCAGCATTTCAAAGCTTAGAGGAGGTCACAGATGAGACAGTCTCTCAGGGTTTCCTATGGCTTCCTAATGTTGCAAGTGCCCCTGCTGGCTTGTCATGTCATATGCCAGAGATAAAAGCTTTCCCTGTGTTCTTTCTCAGCAAAACTCTGTGGTCTTTGAAATTCAGACATAAGAGGAGACAGGTGCAACAATCCGTTTACAGTGACTTGAGGAGCAAAACTGTTGTTGAAATCTTATTTAAGGCATAAAATTTCAAATCTTAGCACAAAGAGGGGCCCAAGATTTCAAGACCCTTTTATGTTATTTGTTATTTTCGAAATATAAATAATTTTAAAGTCACTTTAGTACTGTGTGAGTGTGATATATAGTATAATGTAATCAATGCAATCTTTTCCATTATTTTCAATGATCTATGCTGTATTTTGCTTAAATTTAAAAATTTAAGTATATATTATGAAAGTATATTTTACATATAGCACATTTTTGGTATGTGTGTATATATATCCTTACAGTATATTTCAATATATTTAAATTTTGCTATATCTTATATAAACAACTAGAAGCATTCTGTCTGTTTTCATATACTATAATTACAACAATATTCAAACTAATAATTGCTATTGAGTGATATTATGAACATAAGTGAAACTACCCCTTACAAAACCCTCCTCAGATATCTAATGAATAAAAGGACAAATTCCATTTGCTTTGAAATCTGGAGCATGGTAGAGACTGGACAACTACATAAATGCTGAATCAAAGAAACAGAAAAATCTCAGGTAGAAATGTATGTAGACCACCAGCTAGATAGATTTCCCCTTCCCCTCAGTCCCACTCAGCTCAGGAGCCACACAGAGGCAGCACGGCCCCAGGTCTCACCATGAACAGAGACTGAATCACAGCAGAAAGTTAAAACTTCATGTATATCCATGCATAGGGACTTAAGCTTGCAGATACTGAGGGCACAGCATGAGCCACTGAGGAGTACTGAATACAAAAGGGCTTGTAAGGGGATAAAAACAAGAGATACTACCTTAGAAAGTTGGTAAGACACTTTCAGTCACCTAGACCACTGAAAGGCAAAGTGGAACTTTCTGAAGTGATCCACCTTTCTGGATTTACACTATCTTGTTCTTCAGTATGGTATACCCTAATGCAGAAGAAACTGAAGGCAGGAAAGGCTTGCAGAAAATAAAATAAAAGGTGGGGAGGATAAAACTGAAATACTCTAAGATTGGATGGGTCCCGGAACTGAAAATGTTAAGGAAAACAGGGCACTAAGTGAGGGAGAGAATTTAAAGAAATCATAGGAGCTGTAGAGAAAAGTCTGAACAAATACAAACAGAACAGATCAAGATTCCCAGAGAAGGAAGAGAGAAAAAGAAGCTCTCTCCTGGGAGTGAAATCAGTGGGCAAAAACTGCAATCTTAAAAATTGCAATGCATATCCAGAGAAAGAATCTGATGAAGAGCTGAGAAAATTTAAACAGTTTAAACAGGGACTATTCTAAAGGTCTAGAATAAGTTAGAACAAATGTTCAAGAAGACCCTTAACACAAAGCCAAGCAAGAATAAAACACTAGAGAAGAGGGAGAATTGGGCCTTCAGAGTTAAGCCATCAAGAGAATTAGATACCTAGATATCAGCAAAAAATCAAAAGCCATACTAAGAAACAAAAATATATGGCTCAATCAAAAGAATAAATTAAAACGTGAAAGGAGACTCAGAGGTTGGAAAACCTAATCAAAGATGTTCAAACAAACCTTCTAAATCAATTCATGAACATAAAGAAAAATATGCATAAAGAGATAGAGGATATTAAGAGCACAAGGTATGAGCATAAAGAAGAAGTTGAATGTTTAAAAAGAAACAACAGAAATTATGGGTATCAAAAGCACAATAGTAGAGATTAAAAATACATTAGAGGAGGATTGTGGGAAGATGGTGATGGACTAACAGGCTGAGCTGAATGCTCTTGCAAAAACAATGGAGAAAGAGCCAAAAGTTTTACAAGGGACCTGCTTTGGGTGTAGCAGGTCAGGACAGTGCTACACAGTTCGCAGGAGGGTAAGAGACAGAGAGAGGAAGAAGACAAAATGATAAACCTGAGTTACCAAGGCCGGGAATGGCTGACCTCCCCCACCCCCAAGATATTATGCTGGGGTAAAACCATTAGATCACTATAGTCAACTGAGAGGGGAACAGACATCTTCCTCCCTGTCAGCTGTTTCAAGGGAAAAGGGAGGGAGGTTGGGGTATTTTCTTTAGAAAATTTGGCCAGCAGAACCCACTTTGAATCTCCGATCTGGAGATTCAACACAGGAACACAGAAGAGCCAAGACTGAAACAACTCTGTGGAAAGGTGCACTGACTAGTGCCATCTTCTGGCCTGTTTGGAAAGTGCATGGAAAAAAAACCCCTTTTTATTCTGTATCCAACCCCTGGGAGAATATCTCCACTCCACTAGTGAGTCCATGGCCCAGTTTTGAAAACTTAAGCTGGGTAATTTTAAAGACTGAGAATAAGTTGAACCTAATATCAAAGAAGTGCTGTGAGGTAAAAACAATAGGCAAAGAGAGAAATTAGCCATCAGAGTAAATTCACTAACATATTCAGATGACTAGACATCAGTAAAAAATTACAAGCCATACTAGGAAACAGAAAGAGATGACCCAGCCAAAAGAACAAACCACATATCCTGAAAACAGAGAATTTAATACAATTGATCAGTGATAATCACAAAACTCTCATAAATAATTTCAAAAAATTTAAAGAAAACATGACCAAAGAAATAAAGAACATAAGGAAGACACTGGGAGAGCATAAAGACCAATTTTAAAGCCTGCAAAGAAAAGTAACAGACCTTATGGGAATGAAAGACATGATGGACGAGATTAAAAATACATTAGAGGCACGTAAGAGCAGATTTGTATTTCTTAGAGGACAGAATTAGTGATTTCAAAGACAGAACATATAAACTAGAAAAGACAGAAGAACAGAAAGAGAAGAGAATGGGGGGAAAATAGAACAGAAACTCAGGGTATTGAATGACAACATGAAACACAAAAACATTTTCAATATTGGTATCCTAGAAGAAGAGAATGAAAAAGGAGAAGAAAGAATATTTAAGGAAATAATGACTGAAAACTTCCAGTTCTTATGAAGGATATACATATTAAGATCCAAGAAGGACTACACTGAGACACCTACTAAACAGAATGGCAAATATTAGAGATAAAGAGGATTCCGAAAGCAGCAAAAGAAAAGCAAAGCATGATATACAAGGGAAACTTGATAAGATTAAGTCCTGATCTTTCATCAGAAACCATGGAGGAGAGAAGAAAGTGATATGATATATTTAGGGTAATGAAAGAGAAAAACTGCCATCCAAGAATTCTGTATCCAGCAAAGCTGTCTTTCAAAAAATGAGGGTCAGTTCAAAGTCTTCACAGACAAAACTGATTGAATGTATTATGACCAGATTTGCAAGAGATACTAAAGGGGATGCTGCAGGCTGAAAGTAAAAAACAAGGGCAAGAGATCTGGAGAAGCATTTAGGAATGAAAATAAAGGATAAAATAAAGGATAAGAAGATAGACAATAGAATAATATGGCAACAGAGAGCTGAAGAACAAAATGGAGGCAGTAAGTAATCCTTTACAGTAATAACACTGAATGTTAATGGATTGAACTTCTCAATCAAATGACATAGGCTGATAAAATGGATTAAAAAAATATGAGTTGTCTACATGTTGTCTACAAGAGACTAACCTCAAATGTAAGGATATAACCAGGTTAAAAGTGTAAGGTTGGAAAAAGATATTAATTTTTGGCGAGGTGTGAGATAGGGGTCCTCTTTCCTTCTTTCAGTTATGGATATCCAGTTCTTTCAGTACTATTTGTTGAATGGATTTTTCTGCCCAAGCTGTGTGAGTTTGATAGGCTAGACAAAAACCACTTAGCCATATATGTGAGGGTTTGTTTCTGAACTATAAATCTGGTTCCATTGGTCTATTGTGTCTGTCTTTAGGCCAGTACCATGCTGTTTTTACCACTATAGCTAGGTAATATGACTTAAAGTCTGGAGATGAGTGTTCCCTTTTCCTTTTTATGATGTTTCTAGCTATACAGGACTGCTTACCCTTCCAAATAAATTCGATGATCAAATTTTCAATTTTTTCTTTAATGCAGGTGGAATTTTTATCAGGATTGCATTAAATCTGTATATCAAATTGAGTAGATTTGACATCTTAATGATATTTAGTCTTCCAATCCATGAGCATGGAATGTTCTTCCAGTTATTTAGAACTTTCTTGATTTCTTTTAACACTGAGTAGCAGTTTTCTGACTACAGGTACTTTATATCGTGGTTAAGTTTATTCCTGACTATCTGACTTTTATCTCTCATATTTTATTTTCACCACTCTTTTGATACCTTTAGTTACTTCTATTGATGTAATCTTCATTTCTAGACTCTCTTCCAAGCCTCTTTCTCCTGTCTTTTCTTTTCAGGCTCCAGAACACACTTTAGTATTTCCTGAAAATCTGGTCTCTTGATTAGAAATTCACTGTTTCTGTTTATCTGTGAATATTCTAATCTCACCCTCATTTTTGAAAGACAGTCTTGCTGGATATAAGATTCTTGGCTGGAAGTTTTTCTCTTGTAGTATCTTGAATATATCAGACCACTGTCTTCTTACCTCTATGGCTTCTGGTGAGAAATCAGCACTTTATCTTATGCGATATCCCTTATATGTTATGCTTTACTTTTTTCTTGCTGCTCTCAGAATTCTCTTTGTCTTTGGCTTTTGACATTTTGATGATTATGTGTCTTGGAGTTGGTCTATTTGGATTTTTTTGGATGGGAGTACATTGTACTTCTTGAGCAGGGATATCTATGTCCTTCAATAAGGTTGGGAAATTTTCTAACCATTATCTCTTCAAATATTCCTTCTGCCCCTTTCCCTTCTCTTCTGCTTCTGGGTCACCCATGACATGTATGTTTGCATGCCTTTTGCTGTCATTTAGTTCCCTGAGACCTTGCTCAATCTTTTCCATTCTTTTCTTCACCTATTGTTTTGTATATTCACTTTCAGAGGTCATTTCTTCAAGCTCAACAATCCTTTATTCTGTCTCCTCAGATCAGCTATTATATGATTCCAATGTTTTTTTTAAATTTCATTGATTGCACCTTTCATTCCTGTAAGATCTACTATTTTTCTATGTATGTTTTCAAATTCTTCTTTGTGCTCATCCAGTGTCTTCTTAATATCCTTAATCTCTTTAACCATCTCATTGAATTTATTAAGGGAATTTGTTTGAACGCCTATGATTTAGTTTTCTCAACTCCTTTGTGTTATCTGGAGGCATATCTTGTTCATAATTAACTGGGCCGTAGCTTACTGTTTCTTGGTGTGGACTGTAATTTTTTTGCTGGTATCTTCGCATCTGGCCTGCTAGAGTGTTTATTCTGGGAGCAGTTTTTTTATTTAGTTTAGGGCTTCCTGCTCATTCTCCCTTGCTGGTTGTGCAGTAGGAGCCAAGCATGTAGTTGGTGCTGTAAGCTGTGGAGGTTCAAGCTGTCTTCATTGTGCCAGGGACCAATGAAGCTTCTTCCAACTTTCTCTTTTGCCAGGAGTAGGGAGAGAGCCACAGCTGTGTGGAATAATCCATGTGCAGGCCTAGATTGTAGTTGCTCAGAGAGACTGATAAAGTTTCATGCCCCTTTCTCCCTTGCCTAAGGTGGGGATGGTGCTGCAGGTGTGGGCAGCAGTCTATGCAGTGAGGATCCAAGATGACCACAGTTGCCCTGGTAGACTTCCATTTTTCAGTCTGTGCCCATCAAAGTTATCTGCAGCTATCTCAATAGGCTGGGGTAGGGCCTGTCAGCCTCCTCCCTGCCAGAATCAGGGCAGATGCCTAGGCTAGGTCAGTAGGCCTATCTGGGTGAGAGAAACTGGTTCCTACTGTCATTGTGATTTTTGGTCATCCTGACTTCCCCTCAGGCTGGGGACAGAGTCAAAATGGTGGTCACTGACCTTTTACTGACTTGGACTGATTCACACACCAGTTGTTCCCAGGGTTATATCTTAGCCATCCAAGCCTACCAATCAGTAGCCAAAATGGGCAGCCAACCATCTCCTACTCTCCTGTTTTTGGGAAATGGAGCTTCCAATTCCAGCCACAGAACAGCTCCTTGGGTGGCTCCTGCTGCCAGAGTAGGACAACCACTGGCCTCCGCAGCTTGGCCAGTAATTTCCCAGAGAGGCTGACACAGGTCTCCACAGCTCCCTCCCTGCTGGAGGTGGTACTGGGGCCTAGGCTGGAGCTGAAATCTGACATGGATGGAAAGAAGCCAGTCCCCACCAGCACTGATTTTAATCTGCCCTGCTTCCCCTAATGCCAGGCGTGGAGTGAAAATGGTGGCTCCTGGCCTCTTTCTGACTTGGACAGGCTCAAACTTTAGCTATTCTCAGGATTATACTTTAGCCTGCTTGATTTACTCATCAGTAGCTAAAATTGATGCACAACCATCTCTTCCTTCCTCATTTTTGGGAAGTGAAGCTTTCAGTTCTAGCTGTGGAACAGCTCCTGAGGCGGCTTATGCCTCCAGTGGAGGATGGGCACTGGCCTCGGTGTGGAGTGCTCTACTTATGAGTCTTCTCTGCAGATGGGCAGTCTCTTCCTTCCACTCCTTCAAGTATATTGTGGGATGCTCTTCTGACCTCCTGGAGCCCCCAAACTGGTGCCTCAGCTAGCTCCAGAGAGCTCTGGGTGTTTACTAACTGCCCTGTAGCAGAAACTGATTCTAGGAGCTCCTTACATTGGCACCATCTTGCTGGTTCTTCTAAAAATGATTTTTTAAGAACAGTATGCTAAGTGAACGGAAACAGGCACAAATTATATCTATTGTATGATTCCCTTTATATAAAAAGTAAATATAAATAAATCTATTGAAACAAAAATAGATTAGTGGTTATGTATGACTGAAGAAAGATACACTGATAGGGGACTTCTAATGGTACAGGATTTTTCTTTTCAGAGTAATAAAAATGTTTTAAAATTGATTGTGGTGATGAATGCACAACTCTGATTGTACTAAAAGCCTTTCATTGTATACTTTTCATAGATTGTATGATATGAGATATATCTTAATAAAACTGCTTTTAAAAATTATTATTTACACCTAGTTTTCCTCTTAAGAGTTTTATAACTTTAGATCTTACATTTTTGTAAGTTATTGTTACAAAATTTGATATATTTGGAGTTAATGTTTATGTATGGATTAAGGTAGGGAATCCTAGTATGCTTATGGTAGTCAGCTGATGAAATCAAAATGAAAATCATTGGAATTGAAAAAGAACAGACACATGAAAAGTTATGTATGTATATACACCAAAATGACAAAGTGACAGGAGGAGTTGGGATGAAGGAGAAGATCTAAGAACTTGGGTCCATAATCTCTGTTTCTATCGGAAGTAAATTCATTTATTTTTTCAATTTAATGCCTTGTGATCTTATGCTACTTAGCACCCTGATCATGTAGTTCTGGCTAACTATGTATATAAATTATAACACAACCTCTTAAACATTCTGTAAAAAGCAAGGCTTACCTAGCTTTTCTCAAGCTAGATGTCAGAATTTGTGTTGACAAATACTATCAATATTCTCTCTCCTTCAATCCATTGCTAGAAAGGTTATTTAAGTCCACATTGCATAACAAAATACAAATTTCTGTGATGAGGCATTCATACAATTTGTTATGCAAACTTAAGAAAAATGCACTCTGAAAATACTGTGTGCATAAGATATGCATCTTTATGAAGCAGATGTGGTGAGAGAATCTTAAGAAACAAACCTCCCTTAGTGTGTTACCTTGGCAGTAATTTCAGCCAAACTCTGAGGGAGGACATTTGTAAAACTGTGATGGATGGACACTCAGCTTCCCACAATATTGATAACTTTGCATTTGGATTTGCTTGTCAACTGTGACCTTTCTAAATGTTTGTTTACTAAGGTAGCCAATACCTGCTCTTAAAAAGTGGCATAGACTGGTTAATGACTCTCCAAGGATGCATGCAACCCAATCCCCTGGACTTGTGAATATGTTATGCTACCTGGCAAAGGGGAATTAAGATTGAAGATGGAATTAAGGTTGCTAATAAACTGACTTTAACATAGAGAAATGATTCTGCCCAGGTGGACCCAATGCAGTCACAAGGCCCTTAAAAGTGGGAGAGAAAGTCAAAGGGAGATGTGACCATGGGAGAAAAATATGGAGAGATTAAATAATGCTGGCTTTGAAGATGGAAGAGATGGAACTTTAGAAGGTGTATGAAGAACAAGCAATGGATTCTCCTTTAGAGCTTTCAGGAAAGAACACAACTCTGCAAAACCTTTGATCTTTTTTTTTTTTCTTCTTACAAGCAATGTCACCAAATGACTTCTTTCCTTATTCTTTCTTTTCTTATGGAAACAATCTTTGTTTAGTTAGAAAGTTATAAATCAGTTTATATTTAATCCTTACAAAAAAATCTAATGATGTAGATACCTTGATTTACAGATTGAAAAATCAAGGCACCAGAAATTTAAGGAATTGTCCAGGCCATATATTTAGCACTTGAGGAAGCCAGAATTCAAACTATGTAGCTTACTTGAGATTATTTATTCTTACTGACTTGACTATCCTGCTTATCAGTATATGACAAAGAATGAGTCCATGGCATGTGAAGTCTGAAAGCTTTCTGTATAATTCTGACATTTACTCCCAGTTAAGAATTATTCTTCTAACCCCAAAACTAGGAGCCTATTGCTAAGGCAGAATATAAGTTTTGTTTCTCTCCTTGATGTGAAAAACGGTGGGGGAATTGATTAAACATTACACTTAGAATAAAGTGTCTTTCTGGTTTGAAAAGCAATATTAAACTACATGCCATAATACCTGTGCATTACAAGGCAACAGTTCTCATAAAACTGCATTTTGATACCTTTTATTTATTTAATTTTTTTTATTTTTAAGGATGTACCAGGATCGAACCCGGGACCTTGTGCATGGGAAGTGGGTTCTTAGCCATTTCAGCTACATCCACTCCCTGATATCTTACTTTTTAATTCTAAATGCATACTATGGAGGTCAGCTCTTTAGCTGCCTACTCTGTAGCATACTAAACTTCATTGGCATACAGCATACAGACACTCTTCATACTTTGGGGCAACTGTCAAAAGCCGTTTTAAAGTGCCCTTTCATAGTATTGATATCACATTCTTTATTATCAAAAAGACTAATCAGGTAAGGAATGATAGTCTTATTTTCCCTATTTGGTATGAAAAGAATCTACTAAAAGAGTGATAAACAATGTTATTTCTGGTTTAACAAAACCTGTCTTCTGAATCAAGTTGTCTGCCTTTGCTTGAAAATAATTCTTCTCAGATTTGTGAAATATAGGGTTTCAATATTCAGCTCAGCAGACCATATGCTTTTTTTGGGGGGATGGGGGGTACCAGGTATTAAAACCAAGAACTTGTACATGGAAAACAGACATTCAACCACTGAGCTACATCTGGTCTCAAATGAGAGTTGGTTTTTTTCTTTGTTTTTACAAAGTACCAGGGTTCAAACCTGGGACCTCATTCATGGGAAGCAGCTACTCAGCCACTTGAGCTCCATCCATTCCTTCTTGCAAAAACATTTTAAATAAGTATTTCATAAATGAGAAGGCCATATGAAAATGGGAAGATGATATAAAAACAAATACCTGGTAGACATCAACCAAGATTCACCATACCCTATATATGTAAGAAAAATGTGCTTTGGGCAGATTAAAAAAACTGCAATGACTGTGAAAGAATTCAACTAGATAAATTTGGTATAAGGAGGTATAAACTGCTGCTTTACCATGCATAGAGGGAAATCAAATGCATAGAACAAATGGAGCATCAGTAAAACAATTTGTTGTGTAGTAAAGAAAAGGAAAAGTCCTAAGGGAAAAGGAATGACTTGATTAAAATGTTTTTCCTAACCTCTAGTTTGAGACAAACACATAAACCTTTTATATAAACAATTTTCATCATATTGAAATTATTTTCTGGTGCTCTACATTGGTTATTAAGGCCAAGCTCATTCATCAGATATTGGAAACAATCAAGTAAAACATATTATTTGAAGGAATATCGTTCCACTTTGAGGATCTACGTTGAATTGTATTTTCTTGCTCTGCATACATGAAAAATCATATTTTACCTCTTCCACTTCTTCATTACTCTACATAATGGACTGTGCATTTCAAAAGAATGTCATAAGAGTGAATAAAATTATATTAAATAAATTTGTCTGTTATCCTCAACAAGGTCTTCATTCTGCATCCTAAATGATATTTCAAATATATCCAGTTATCGTCTATACATATATTCCTACGAAATGGTCTGCCTCTCTGCACTCTTGATCCCTTTAATCCACTTCTTCATAGGTCCTAGAATGATTTTTTTAAATGATACATTGAAAAACATTCCATGGCCATGTCAACTATATTTTAAACATTTTACCATGACTTGTGTATTAGGGATTGATATTATTAATATTTTTCTCCAAAGTAGAAAATGCTTGAGAAAAAGTACACTTTTGAGACAAAGAATCAGCTCTCCATGGATGTTGATTAAAAAAGTAAATTCCCTTTTTCATTCTGTCTCTTTCTTCATTAGAATCTTTCAAATCTCCTTATTATCAAGAGCAACTGCAGATTGACATTCAAGACCCTCTAAAATCTAGCCCTGCACTAATTATCCCACCAGATACAAGCATCCCCTAATACAGCAATGCAAAAGTCAAGCAGTTTCCATTTGTGGTATCTTTGTGATAAGCATCACCAAGGGAAATATCACTTTTTCCTGACTTCTTTGTGTTTCCATCCTTTTAAAATTACAAATGGTTTGATATTGTTCTTTCTGCGAGGACTTTGGCCTCTGACTAATCATTTCACACCCTTTTTATCAAAATCTTTAGGTTAGGACGATGATGGTTAATACCCATCCTAAAAAGCAGAGAGCATCTACAACTGCAAGCAAGACAGTTCCATCCATCTGCCCCATGGGACCTAAGCTCCCATTCAAATAAAAGAAGAGTGGGCCTCACCATCTCCAAATCCTAAAGATTGAGGAATGAACAAACATAAGATGAAAATATAACTGTAGACTAAAGTAGACTTGTTATTATTCTACTAATGAAAGACCTTGTAACATTAATATAAAGTCAGTGGTCTCTAGAGGTTCTGAGGGGAGGGAGAGGGAAGAATAGGCATAATATAGGGCATTTTTGGAATATTGGAATTGTTTTGGGTGATATTGCAATGATGGATACAAACCAATATATATTTTATGAAAACCTATAAAATTGTGTGGTGCAAAGTGTAAACCATAAGGTAAACTATAGGCCATCGTTAGCAGCAATGTTATGCTGCTATAGACTGTGGTTAGTAACAATATGTGTTCATCAGTTGTAACAAATGTGCCAAACTAATGAAAGATGTACTTAATGGAGGAAAGCATGAGAAGGGGAAGGGATGGAGTATATAGGAATCCCTTATACTTTTGATGTAACATTTATGTAATCTAAATATTCTTTAAAAATAAAGAAAAAATAAAATAAAAGAGGGAAGGACACCCTGGAAATTGTAGGGTGATAAGGTAGAGAAAGGAAAGGAGATATACATATAGATAGAAAGAGGAACACAGATAGATGCAGAGATACAGAGACACATGGAGTATGAGAAAAGAAATAAGTTGTTGCTATAAAGTAATGGAATTAACTGTGTCTATTGTTTATAATGGAAATAACTGTTTCTATTGTTTATTTTCAAAGAGGGCTGAAACATATTGTCATACACGTGACTGTCTTAAAGACAGTATATTTGACGTATACTTACTTTTCTACAAATCTATTGTCCTACCTCCCTGCAATGTCTTCCAGGCAATAAAATATCTTCAACTATTTTTACTGAGTTAATATAAAATATTATCTTATCAACAGCAGGTAACAAATATTCAACAATACACATATCAAATGCATTTTATGATGTTTGATGTTATCTGTCATAAACTCTAATTAATACAAAAACACAGTTACAAAATTTTATATATAATTAAATGACTATGATATGTCAATTGCATGTAAATTTATATATGTAAAATTATATAAGTATATTTATGATATACAACTTATGTGAGATTTCATATTTATATATGTGTGTATATAATTCAATCCTTTAAAGATGGCTAAGGGAAACAGAATTTTGAGAAAGAAGATGACTGCATGCTACTATAATATAAAGCAGTGTGTAGGACTTGTGGATGAAATGATTGAATCATGGATTCAAGATTAAAGACAAATTTTGTGACTTTGAGAATAGCCATTATCCATAGCCAAAATTTTGAATTTTTTTGAGATCATCAGGTAATAATAGGGTAAGAGATAAAAGATTAGAAAAGCTGGTGAGGGCTATATCATTTATTTTAGGGGTGTTATCATAGCAAAGAGAGACAAACTGGTATTTCTCATGAGAATGAGAAAGAGGAAAATTTTATAAGCAAGTTTTTTGTTCACTTTACTATTTGTTTTATTTTGCTTGTGTGCTTTGCTTTCAAAATCAGAAATACTAGCATTGTAATCTTTGGTAGCTTTTCAAACAGGCACATTTACAATGTAAATAAAGATCAGCAAACATGAGTTTTTCTCTTCAAATACCATTAAGTTGTCCAACGTTAATATTCTTTAAAATATAACAAAGTTTAGCCAATACATTTTCCCGCCTTTATAGTTAGTGCTTCTATTCTTTCTAATATGTTGTCATAGAATGAAATGCCTGTTTAGATAAAGATTTTAAAGCACACTATGTCATTGCATCATGCTAAGTACAATGCAATTAAAGTATTGCCATCTTAATTTAGTTACATATGTCCTAGAATGCTTAACACTGTTCATCTTATTTAGCTTGTATTTCTCATGAAAAGAAGTGCTAAAGATATTGTATATCGGGCAGGGGGTGTGATCTGACTCTTGGCAAAAATGTACTAACTATATCATTGTTTGTACTTGAAAATCTGATTGAATTAATATCTTGGTGATTTATACATCCCTTTTCTTTCTCTGAACATTCTTCCATTTAAAATAAGAGAAGAATCTGTTCTTTTATCATATAGCTGTTTTCTAACCACAAATGAGCTCCTTCCACAGCCAACTTTGTTTACTTTTCATCCTTCAAATATACAAACTCATCTCTATCTTAAAATTAATAATAAAATGACTTCACTAGGTAAACTTTCTTGAAGAATTACTAATTGCCAGGTTCTGTGCAAACAACTTTAATGCATTTAATCTCATTTAATTTTCACAATATTATAAATTGGGTAACTACTATGAAAATTGTAATATATTTCCAGAAAAGTCATTAAAGTTCGTTTACTGAAATTATTGCTGCTAAATAGGTGTGAATAGCAGGTATTACAAATTTAAAAAATAATAGATGTCTGGGATTCCATGCTCAGATATCTTCACAAATTTTCTTCATGTTATTGCTCCACTTTGAAGATCCTGATACTACAAATTATGAGTGATTCATTTATCCAATACATTAAAAAAAATACCAGTGGGAGACCTGCACAGTGGAAAATAATCCTGTACAAAAGTGACAGGTCAGTATGTTGGGAAAATGGCATGGGGCTCATATGGAAGTGATAGTAGGGAGAAATTACCTGTTGTCAATTTTATGCTTAACAAATTAAGAAGTTATTTATGATAAAAACTTGTTTTTACATATATTAATTTATACTTGTATCTTTTCATTTTTCTCTATTCTAACCAATATCTTCAATTAACTAATTAACTAGAACTGCATGTTACATCTTTTTAGTTATTTCTGTTGGGAACAAAATAAATCATCATAGAATACACATAGACTTGGCACATCTGAGTATCTGTCCTCTAGTAATTCTCAAACTTTCCAATATCTGTCCTTCTCTGAGAGTTACATCACTATATAGATTCTCATTGTAGAGGCTCAAAATTGTAATTCAGTTTTTTTTAATAAAAACTTTAATTAAAACATACAAAGAGAAGATTTCACAAATAAATTTTCTCAAAATGAACCCTCCATGTACCCAAGCAAACATCAAGAAAAAATAACATTACAGAACTAAAATGACTTGCAGCTACCTACTGTTCTGAATTATAGCATAGATTAGTATTCCCTGATTTTGAAATGTATATAAATGAAATCATAGAACGTTAATCTTGGTTTGGAGCTCCTTTCTCCCAACTTCATGGTCATGAGATTCTTTCATGCTCTTGAAGTTAGTGATAGTACATTCATTCTCATTGCTATATAGTATTATATAAATATATCATCACTTAGTCATCCATTAAATTGTTGATGGCCATATTGTTTCCAGTTTGAGGCCATTATGCATAGTGATGTTATGAAAATGTATGTTTTATGAATATACTTAGGTATTTTGGATATATACCTAAAAATAGAATTGCTGGGCATTGTTATATGTGTATGCTCAGCTTTAGTAGATATTACTATACAGTTTTTCCATAGTGGTTGTACCAATTGCTCCCACCATTAATGTGTGGGAGTGCAATTTGCTCTACACCACTAACATTTGATGTTTTCCTTTCTTTCAAAGGATTATAGAGTAGGCTTGCATTATAGTTCGTTTTGCATTTTCCTGATGACTAGGATGGTTGATATTTTCAAATAATGATTCATGTTAATACTGGATATAATTATTGTCTATATACTCAAACTTTCTGTTGAGTAGTTCTGATTTTTCTTATGATTTGTAGAAATCCCTGACAAATTCTAGATAAGAAGTATTGCTAATTCCTTGTTTTACTATGTTACATGTTTTTTTCAGTTTACTAATGCCTATATGGGAAGCAAAAAAAAAAAAAAAAAAGGAATGAAGAAAAAGAAAAGAAAAATAAACAACTACAACAAAAACAAATAACAAAACCAGAACCAGATAATAGCTCCATGGACTATACCTCAAATCACCAAGATCCTAGTCCTTTCAAAGTCATTTCATAGTTCCTTATGTATTATGTCCAGGATTTTTATTATTTTTAGCAGAATAAGGCAAAATGTGTTACACAGGTATTGTTTAAAAATTAAGTCTTTTTTTCCAACATATTATGAAAGTAGAGTTTGTCCTTATTAGATTTATTGCAAGGTAAATGCTGTTTTAAAATTTCATTTTTATTTTATTATGCTGGTTCATAGAAATATAAATATTTTTGTATGTTCATCTTGTTCAGTAAGCTTACTAAATTCACTTATTTAACAATTTGTTCAAGATTCCTTGGATTTTCTTCATACACAATCATGTAATCTAAAAATCTGGACAGTTTGAATTCTTAGTTTTTAGTTTTCATGCTTTTTACTTATTTTCTTGCCTTATCAAAATAGCTAGCCTCTCCAGCTTAATGTTGAAAAGAAGTACTGTTGGGATTCATCGTTGCTTCACTCCTTATCTTAAAGGTGAACACATCAATGCCTTTCTATAACTATGATGAAAACTGTAGTTCTTTTTTGGTAATTATCTTTTAAAAAACATTTAGTAAGAACAGTCTCTTTTATCGCTAGAATGCTGTTAGCATAAATGAATGATTTATGATTTGTAACTAATATATCAATTTCTTTTGTGTTCATTCAAGAAATATTATTTTGGATGGAGGGTCAAATCATCAATTCTAATTTGATTTTTGGTTTTTTTTTCTTTAATTTTGTCAAGTGTGTATGTATATGTGTGTGTGTTTGTGTGCAAAGCACTTAAGTTAAATTATTGCAAACATACAGATACATGATGTTGATGTATTCCTGGTTCATTGTTATCCTTATGAAATGCCCATCTTTTTTTTTTTAATTATTTATTACATTAAAAAAAAATATGAGGTCCCATTCAATCCCACCGCCCCCGCCCCCCACTCCCCCCACAGCAACACTCTCTCCCATCATCATGACACATCCATTGCATTTGGTAAGTACATCTCTGGGCATTGCTGCACCTCATGGTCAATGGTCCACATCATATCCCATACTCTCCCATGTTCCATCCAGTGGGCCCTGGGAGGATCTACAATGTCCGGTAATTGTCCCTGAAGCCCCACCCAGGACAACTCCAGGTCCCAAAAATGCCTCCACATCTCATCTCTTCCTCCCATTCCCCGCACCCAGCAGCCACCATGGCCACTTTTCCCACACCAATGCCACATTTTCTCTGTGGAGCTTGAATTGGTTGTGTCCATTGCACATCTATGTCAAGAGGGGGTTTAGATTCCACATGGATACTGGATGCAATCCTCCTGCTTTCAGTTGTAGGCACTCTAGGCTCCTTGGTGTGGTGGTTGACATTCTTCAACTCCATGTTAGCTGAGTGGGGTAAGTCCAATAAATCAGAGTGTAGGAGTTGAAGTCTGTTGAGGCTCAGGGCCTGGCTACCATATTGTCAATCCAGAGATTCAAATCACCTAGATGTATCTTTTTGTTTGTCTGTTTGTTTGTTTTTTATTGATTTTGTAAAAATATTACATTAAAAAAATATATGAGGACCCATTCAACCCCACCACCCCCACCCCACCACTCCCCCCCCCCCCAGCAACACTCATTCCCATCATCATGACACATCCATTGCATTTGGTAAGTACATCTCTGGGCACCTCTGCACCTCATGGTCAATGGTCCACATCATGGCCCATACTCTCCCCCATTCCATCCAGTGGGCCCTGTGAGGATTTACAATGTCCGGTGATTGCCCCTGAAGCACCATCCAGGGCAGCTCCAAGTCCCAAAGACGCCTCCACATCTCGTCTCTTCCTGCCATTCCCCATACCCATTAGCCACCATGTCCACTTTTCCCACTCCAATGCCACCTTTTCTCTGTGGACATTGGATTGGTCGTGTCCATTGCACCTCTATGTCAAGAGGAGGCTCAGATTCCACATGGATACTGGATGCAATCCTCCTGCTTTCAGTTGTAGGCACTCTAGGCTCCATGGTGTGGTGGTTGTCCTTCAACTCCATCTTAGCTGAGTGAGGTGAGTCCAATAAATCAGATTGTAGGTGCTGGAGTCTGTTGAGGCTCAGGGCCTGGCTATCACATTGTTAGTCCAGAGATTCAGATCCCCTAAATATATCTTAAACCCCAACACCAACTACAATTCCAGCACAGTAGCATGAAAGTCTTATGAAGAGAGATCCCATCTGAGTCCAGATTCATCACGCATAAACACCAGCTCCAAAGAAGGGCCATATCTTAAACCCTAGCACCAACTACAATTCCAGTAAAGTAGCATGAAAGTCTTGTGAAAAGAGATCCCATCTGAGTCCAGTTCCATCACGCAGAAACACCTGCTCCAAAGAAGGGCCAAGTGACATGGCAGTGAACCCCATCTGCCATGACCATAGAACCTGTGGGTCTCTTTAGTCCTCAAAAGAACCAATACCTGGGGTTGTATCTACTTTATCTGTCTCTCAGACTCTGCTCAGGTGTGCCTAAGGACAATCCTTCTGACAACCTCCAGACTCTTTTTTAGAGACTAATAGCCATATAAACTCATTTCTCCTTTCCATTTCCCCCTTACATTAGGTCAAACAGCATTTTAAATTCCTGTTATTATATGTAGACAGAGATATTCTGCTGGTCTGCGTTGAATCTTTAATTCAAGGTCATTTTCTAGTTGCATCATCAGCTGGTACTTGGTAGTGATCCCTCGGTGCCAGGGAGGCTCATCCCTGGGTGTCATGTCCCACGCTGGGGGGAATGCATTACATTTACATACTGAGTTTGGCTTCGAGACTGGCCACATTTGAGTAACATGAAGGCTGTCAGGAGGAAATGCCTAGGCACAGTGCTGCTCTAGGCCTTGTTCTTATTTCAGGTGTATAGGGAAACCAACATACTTGAAGTTTGAAAAAATATTTACCAGGAGTTATTTGCTGTTCTAAAAATTCTGAGATGAAATTAGCATCTAATTTTCTAAAGAAAATATATGTCACTAAGAACCATTTATTTTCATTTGTTATTCTTTCAGACTTTCAAAAATAATCCTGAGTGCTTATTTTCCAGGCACAGTGCTCAGTAATTAGATACTAATGATGAAGGGACAACAAGGTGCAGTTCATGTCAAGATGAATATTCAAAAGCTCACATGGGAACTGTGGGAAGATGGACTAGGAAGCTCCATGATTAACTTTCTCCAGTAGAACAACTTATTAATCAGGCAGGACCTGTCTGAAACAATTGTTTCAAGACTCCCAAATCAAATAGAACAGTGTATAGCATGCCAGGAGGAGCAGGAGGAAGAGGCTGGTAAAGTATGGTAAAGACTGTTAAACTGAAAAAAAAAAAAAAAAGATTGTTAAACTGCTGTCTCCGCTTGGCACTGTCCCTTTCTGACTGGTACAGCAGGTCAGCTAGGGCTTCCTCCCCTGGCTAGCTGGATGGTGATAGAAGAAATGCAAAAAATCTAATTCTCCAATCAGAGGCTGCACAGCTAATCACTGACCATGGTTTTTGATTAGTGATTTCAGGTCACTGTGAGCCCAGCAAGAAGCCATTTTTCTAACCAGGCTAACACAGGCAGCTGAGGAGACGTAAAGACACCACAATTCCTCAGTGCCAAAGTGAATAGTTCAAGGGGTGCATTCGCTGGGCAGGTCAAGAAAGCACACTTTTGGAGCCATGAAAGAAGCTCTTGTTACCCTTCCTTATCCCTCCACAGTGCAGTTTGGAGCCAGTGTGTGTGCCCCTTTCTTGCATCTTGGGCCTTGTTCCAGCTGATTGACTAGGAAACTCCTCTTTGTGTTTGGCAACTCCTCTCCAGTATGCTGCCTCCCTCCCATAATTTCTCCCCCCATGTAAAGAAGAGCTTAAGACTACAAGGAAAGCAATGTAAGAAACTATTAAGACAGGAAACATGAGGAAAAGTTACCTGCTTTAAACATCAGGAAGAGGGAGAAAGTCTGTCTACTGGGAAATGGAAGGGACATTCAAAGTCTTGTAATTAAGAGAACACTAAGCAACCGACAAACAAAAGTCTAGGATAAGATACAGGCCCAGAAGACAGAAAGAACCTTGCACTTGCCTGAGAGAATCCCTGGCACTCAAGAAAATCTCTGTCATAATCTCCGATACCAGCAGTTTGCAAAATCAAGAAACAGATATCTCAGGGAATAAATATCAGAGTTAAGATATTAAAATAGTAAAATGTACAGGGTGCAACAAAAGAGTACAAGACAAAAAAATAGGAACAGATGGCCCATTAGAAGAAGAGGATAAAAATCCAGAAAATACCAAAAAGAAAAGACCAAACTGTGGAATAACAAATAAAGACTTTTAAAAAATCATCTTAATAATACTCAAGAAGATTAAGGAAAATACAGAGAATTAATTAATGGATTTCAGGAACACAATGAAAGAGCAATGTGGAAAATCTTAGAAAAGAAATAGAAATTTTAAAAAGGAAGCGAACTTCTGGAGTTGTAGACCTCAGTAACTAAAATGAAAAATGCCCAGGTAGGTTTCACAAGCAGATTATATATATATGTATATTTTTAATTATTTATTTATTTTTTAAAAATTACATTCAAAAAATATGAGGTCCCATTCAACCCCCCCGCCCCCACCCCCCACTCCCCCCACAGCAACACTCTCTCCCATCATCGTGACACATCCATTGCACCTGGTAAGTACATCTCTGAGCATCACTGCACCCCTAGTCAATGGTCCACATCATAGCCCACACTCTCCCATGTTCCATCCAGTGGGCCCTGGGGCGATCTACAATGTCCCATAATTGTCTGTGAAGCACCACCCAGGACATCTCCTCATCCCAAAAACGCCTCCATATATCATCTCTTCCTGCCATTCCCCCAACCCCAGCAGCCACCATGGCTACACTTCCTACACCCATTCCACATTTTCTCTGTAGACATTGGATTGGTTGTGTCTATTGCACATCTATGTCAGGTGGGGGCTTAGATTCCACATGGATACTGGATGCACTCCTCCTGCTTTCAGTTGTAGACACTCTAGGCTCCATGGTGTGGTGGTTGACCTTCTTCAACTCGATGTTAGCTGAGTGGGGTAAGTCCAATAAATCAAAGTGTAGGAGCTGAAGTCTGTTGAGGCTCTGGGCCTGGGTGTCATATTATCAGTCCAGAGATTCAAAACCCCTAAATATATCTAAAACCCCAGCACCAACTACAATTCCATTAAAGTTGCATGCAAGTCTTGTGAAAAGAGATTCCCTCTGAGTCCAATTCCATCACTCAGAAACACCAGCTCCAAAGAAGGGCCATCTGCCATGGCAGTGAATCCCATCTGCCATGACCATAGGACCCGTGGGTCTCTTTATCCCTCAAAAGAACCAATACCTGGGGTTGTATCTACTTTATCTGTCTCTCAGACTCTGCTCAGTTGTGCATAAGGGCATTCCTTCTGACAACCTCCAGACTCTTTTTTAGAAACTCATAGCCTTATATTCTTATTTCTCCTTTCCATTTCCCCCTTACATTAGGTCAAACAGCATTTTGAAGTCATGTTATTATATGTAGATAGGGATTTTCCACTGACTCCATGTTGAACCTTTAATTCAAGGTCCTTTTCTAGTTGCCTCTTCAGCTGATATGTGGTAGTGATCCCTCAGTGCCAGGGAGGCTCATCCCCGGTTGTCATGTCCCACGCTGGGGGGAATGCACTGCATCTACATGCTGAGTTTGGCTGTGAGAGTGGCCACATTTGAGTAACATGAAGGCTGTCAGGAGGAAACTCCCAGGCACAGTGCTTCTCTAGGCCTTATTCTTATTGCAGGTGTATAGGCTCAAAAGCATAGCCATAAGTATCAGGAGCCCACTGTTGGGCCCTCCTTCCTTCCTGGTTCTTCCTGTTGCACCTGGGGGACTGCCACTGCTTCCCCAGGGTCCACGACAGTGGCCCCCCTGCCAGGGGCCCAGTACCCCCCCCAGCTATTGTTTTTAATTGTTTCCACTATGATTATATCTAGACATTACTATATACCCTGGGCATATGCCCTGTATAAGACTCCCTGTCAACCATATATATCCTGTCAATAACATCCTATATCAGTATTCCTCCACTGCCATTGTTGAACCACTCTGTGATCCAAAACTTCCTGTAAAGTCAATCCCAACATAATGTCAGCTTAGTTGGAATAAAGAATCAGTGAATTCAAAGTCAAGAAAAGTGAAATGAGTCAGGTTGAGGATCAGAAAGAAAAAAAAAATTATAAAAAGTGAAAATGGCCTATTGGACACCATCAAACTTTCCAATATATCCATTATGTGAGTCTCATAAAGAGAAAAAATAGAGAAAGGTACAGAAGGAATATTACAAGAAATAATGACAGGTAAGTGTCCAAACTTAGCAAAAGACATGAACATGCAGATCCAAGAGGTCCAGAGAATATCAAATAGGATAACATGAAGAAAAAACACACCCCATCATATGTTGGTCAAACAGATAAACACAAAGGATAAGAAGAGGGTTCTGAAAGCTGCAAGAGAATAATAACGTGTTATATACAAGGAAGTCCCAATTAGACTGAGTGACAATTTCTCATCAGAAACCATGGAGGCAAGAAGATTTGAAGGGAAAAATTGATCGTTCTACATGAACAGAGGATGATAATACACCACTTTCAATAATGGATAGAACATCTAGACAAATGATCAACAAGAAAATAACAAAACTTGAATGATACTCTAAACCAATTAGAACTATCAGACATATATTAAATACTTCATTCAATGAAATAGAATGCACATTCTTCTCGAGAGCACATGGATCATCCTCCAGGGTAGACCATGTCTTAGGTAACAAAATAAGTGTTGATAAATTTTAAAACATCGAAATCATACATTTCTTCTCCTACAACACTGATATGAAGCTGTAAATGAATAACAGAGGAAGAAATGGAAAATTTACAAATATGTGGAAATTAACATTCATGTGAACAACCATATTGGAATCATGAAAGAAATTATTAAAAATCTTGAGTCAATGAAAATGAAAATAAATCATACCAAAACGTATGCAATGCCACAAAGGCAGGCCTTAAAGGAAAATTTGTATCTATAAATTCTCAATAAATAAAAGAAAACCAGAGACCTTACATCAAGACTGGAAGAACAAAAAAAAAGAAAGAGCAAAGTAAACCAAAAGCCTGCAGAAGGAAGGAAATAAAGATATTAGAACAGAGATAAATGATGGAGAAGAGAAAAACAATATTAGCAACCAAACCAAAAGTTGGTTCTTTGAAAAAAATCAACAAAATTGACAAACCTTTAGTTAGACAAACAAAGAAAAAAAGAGAGAGGATACAAATACCTAAAATCAGAAATGAAAATGGGGACATTAGTACTGACCCCACTGAAATAAAAAGGACTATAAGAGGATTCTATGACAACTGTAGACCAATAAATTAGATAACCTAGATGGCATAGATAAATTCTTAGAAATGCACAATTAATCTATACTGGCTTAAGAAGAAATAGAAGATTTCAACAAACTAATAATTAGTAAAGAGATTGTATCAGTAATTAAAACTTACCCAACAAAGAAAAGTCCAGGACCAGATGGCTTCACAGGGGAATTTTACTGAGAAGAATTAACACCAGTCCTGGTGAAACTCTTCCAAAAAATTGAAAAGAAGGGAAAACTCCTTAATTAATTCTATGGGGTCAACATCATCCTCATTCCAAAGTCATTTTGAAATAGAAGAAATAAGTTGGAGGATTCACACTTCCTGATCCTAGAAATTATTACAAAAGCAACAGTAATCAAAACAGCATGGTACCAACAAAAGGACAGACATATAGACCAGTGGAATGTCAAATTGAGAGCTCCGAAATATATCCTCACATTTATGGCCAAATGATTTTTGACAAAAGGGCAAAGATCTCTCAACTGGGAAAGAATAGCTACTTCAACAGATGGCTCTGGGAAAACTGGATCTCAATTTGTGAAAGAATGATAAAGGACCCCTAACTCTCAATTTACTTGAAAAAATCAGTTGAAATGGATCAAAGAAATGAATATAAAATCCAGGACTATAAAATTCTTGGAAGAAAATGTGGGAAGCATCGTCAGGATTTGGTCTTAGGCAATAGCTTTTAAGACTATATACCCAAAGAACAAACAAAAAAAGAAAATATAGAAAAATGGGACATTGTCAAAATTAAAAAGTTTTGTTCTTCAAAGGACATTATCATAAAAGTGAAATGATGACCTAAAAATGAAAGAAAATATTTGGAAACCATATATCTGATAAAGGTTTTATATTCAGGAAATACGATTTTAAAAATCTTCAATATAACCAACAGATAAATAACCCAATTTTAAAAACAAGCAAAAGACTTGAATAGACATATCTTCAAAAAAGATATACAAATGGCCAAGAAGTACAGGTGAAGATGCTCAACATCACTAACCAACAGAGAAATTCAAATCAAAACCATGAGATGTCAATTCACACCCACCAGAAAGGCTACTAATATAAAAACATAAAATTATAAGCATTGGAGAAGATGTGGAGAAATAGAAAGTCATTGATGCTGGTGGAAAAGTAAAACGGTACAGCCACTGTAGAAGACAATTTGGCATTTTCTCAGAAAGTTGAATGTAGAATTAACATTTGTCCCTACAATTCCGATTCTAGATATACGGAAGTATCCGAAGCTGGGACTTGAACAAATATTTGTAATGTTTATATTGGCACTAAACACAGTTGCCTAAAGATGGAAGCAACCCAAGTGTCCATCAACTGATAAATAAACAAAATGCAGTGTGTGTGTATATATATGTGTATGTATATATACACACACACATACATATATATGTATATAATGGAATATTATTCAGCCATAGAAAGAATGATGTTCTGATACATGCAACAATATGGACAAACCTTGAATCTTTCATGTTTATTGACGTAAGCTAGACACAAAAGGACATATATTGTAAGATCTCACCAATATGAAATAAATAGAAATAGCAAGCTCAAAGAGGCAGAATATAGAATATAGTTTATGAGCGAAGAATGGGTATAGGGAATAGGGCCTTAAGCCTTAAAATGTAGTGTTCCTATTTGGAACAATGAAAATGTTTTGGTAACAGTTGGTTATGCAATATGGTGAATGTAATTATCAACACTGAAATATATATCTGAATGTGGATAAAATGGAAAATGTCAGTTGATGTATATGGTAACAGAATAATTTTTTAAAAAGAATATCCATGAAACTGCCTTATAGAAACAGTGAAACTTCAGTTAAATCATTGGCTATAGTTAAGAGTACTATTATAAAAATGTGCTTTCATCAGTCGTAACAAATGTACCACACCAATGGAAGCTGTTAATAAAAGAGTGGTATAGAGAACTCCTGCATTTTAAGCATGATTGTTTTTTAAAACCCACAACTTCTTTTAAAAAAAATTAATTAAACAAAAAACAACATAAAAACTGCAATTTAAAATTCTTTTAAGTAATAATAATGTGCATGGTGCTATGACAGTGTATGATGGATAAACTTATCTATTCAGAGATATTAAGAAAGGTCACTGTGGTGGACTGTATTATATACCCCAATTTAGACATATTCTTGGTCTTGCTCTGCACGCCTATGGGCATGAACCCATTGCACAAGATCTCTTGAAGATGTTGTTTTTAGTGTGACCCAAATGAATTAGGTTGGGTATTAATCTGGATTACTAGAGGTTTTTAAAAATAGAAGAAATTCAGACATTATCAGAGAAAACCAGAGGAGCTGGGAGCCAGAAACCATTCCCTCAGAAGGGAAAGGGGGGACCATGATCATTTAGCATAAGGCAGGGATACAAGCCAAGGAACTCCAAGGATTGATAGCAGCAAAAGAATGTTACAGAATTTGAAGCAGAATCAACAAGGCATCACCTTGCTGATGTCTCGATTTTGGACTTCTAACTTTAACACCATGAGTCAATAAATTCTCATTGTTTAAGTCTACCCATTGAGCGGTGTTTGTGATAGCAGTTCCGGAAAATTAAGACACACACCTAGAGAAAGTGGCGATTGGGTTGTGGAATTAGACCCCTTCAATTTTTATCTACAAGTTCATTTTCCTTTTGAAGACATTTCCTACAGAAGATCACAGTTGTCAATATTTATAATAGTTAAAAACATAAGACATGATAGAGAAAACAAAGTTGTATTTCTAATACAGAATCATTCCACTAGCTTATTGATTTATGCATATGAGTTTCACAGTGTGTTTGGTTCAAATTCATCAGCAAAATAACATTGCTTAATTATTGACTTCGAAGGAGCTATTTCACACTACTAAATTCATTTAGGATCTAAATATAAGCTGAAGAGTGTACATATTAAACTGAAGGGATAAATGGACTTTTTTTTCTTGTCTTATTTTCACATATATAGTATCTGTCCTTTGCGAAAACCATATGAGAGCTTTGTATATGATAATCTTTACAAATTTATTTAACCTTAAACAGAACGTTCTATTACTATTCACTGCATGGAACTCACTTCTTTCTAAAAAAAATTAATGACTTGGAGAAACCTTTCCATCTAACAACTACTTTGAATATACACAAAAACATATGCACATATAGATAAATGTATTGCTTAAATTTAAATGTGCAGTTCAAGTTTTGATAATTGTGTTCATCTCCATAGCTATCACCTATAATAAGATGCAGTCTATTTCCATCATATCAAAAGGTTACCACATATCTCTTTGTAGTTAATAATATCTCCAGTCACTTATTAGTATCACAATAGATTAGTTTTGGCAGTAATTAGTTACATTTAAATGTGCTATATGTATGCATGTACTATTTTGCATCTATTTTCTTTCTCATAACATTCTGAGTTTTTTAAAAAGTTCACTGCTGAAAAGTATTCCATTTTATTTTCATGTTCCATGTATCACTATTTCTTACCCATTCTTTTACCAGTGGACATTTGGATTTATTCTAGATTTAAAAAATTTTTTTAAATATATTTTTTATTTATTTTAAAAAGATACATATATCACATAAAATGTTACATTAAAAAATATAAGAGGGAAAGCAGATGTGGCTCAACTGATAGAGCATCTGTCTACCATATAGGAAGTCCAGGGTTCAAACCGAGGGCCTCCTGGCCCATGTGGTGAGCTGGCCCACGTGCAGTGCTGCTGTGTTCAAAGAGTGCCATGCCATGCACTTGCTTATTTGTCTTGCTTATTTCACTCAACATGATGATAATTTTAGCTATTTTGTGTTAGGTATTACCTCATTAAGATTTTCATATGCATTTCCCTGATGGCCAAAGCAGTTGTGCGTATTTTATATTTCTATACATCATTTGAATGTACACCTTTTTAAAATGTCTAATTGAATTTTGCTTATTTTCATTTTTGTCTTATTCTATAGTTGTAGGAGTTTTTATATATTCTGCATATGAATTCAAAGTCAGATATACATAATGCAAAGGTTTTATTTCCATCTGTGGGTCTATTTCATTTTTTCCCAGTCTTTCACATAGCAGAAGATTTTAATTTTGAAGAACTCTAATTTTTCATCATTTTCTCTTAAATTTTGTAATTTTAATGTCTGACAAAAAGTCTTTGTATGCCTTAATGTTTAAAGATTTTCTCCTATGTTTTATTCAGAGCTTCATGCTTTTAGGTTTGTGTTTGGGTCTATGATTCATCCCAAATCTACTTATGGGTGTGCTGTGAGGTAAAGTTCAAGGTTCAATTTTTCCATATATATATCAAGATTTTCCAGCAATATAATATTGATCTGTTTGTCTCTCATTTTTCCAATAACAAATTTTCTTGGGAATGTACCACTTATAATTCTGTATTAACCATGTTTTCTATCCTCTATTAATTGAAACTGTAACATTATAAATGTTCCTAAGTGACCAAGTCCCACCTAGACATCTGTTAACTCCTGGGTAATTCTACCCCAGAGTGAAGTCTAACTCCCAGGGTTACTACTTTTAAACCCAGCCAAACAATCTCATTTAAGTCACTCCTTTTCATGCTTCCCACAGCAACAACAATGAAGGCACTTGCCCACACTTCCATCCTCTTTCTCAGCTGCTTTGTGACCAGCCCTGATGTTTTCCCTATGTGGCCATGCATGTGGCCCAGGCAACTGTGAGTACACTAAATCTTTAAAGCTCTTCTGGCCGGCCTTATCAAACCTCACAAAAGGTAATATGAAGAAACAAGTATGTCATGGCATCAGGTTATGTAAGTTTTCTAGCTATATCTTTCTCTTTCAAGGTAATTTTAGTTCTACTATATCTACACATATCCAAACTAATTTTGGAATAATCTTTTCTGGTTCTTCAAATTATCCTCTTGGAATGTTAATACTTGCTATGTTGAATTTATATATCAGGAAAGAATGGTCACACTGTAACAATATTGGACTCTAATCCATTAGCATGGCATAGCTTTCAACTTATTTTGATCTTCTTAAACTTGACTTGGAAGCTTTTCATTTTCAGTGTACAGGTATTCTGTATATTTTGTCAGAATTTTTTACTAGGTATTTTCTGTTTTCTTTCATTATAAATACTATTTTCCAATTTTTATTGTATGAATAATACTATTGTTTTTTGTACAGTTAGGGAAACAATATGAAAATGTAAATATGATGTTGCATTTACTTATCAGTTCTAATAGTTTGCAAACTCTTTTGGATTTTCAGTGTATACACTCTTGTCATTTGGGAATAAAGATAACTTTATATATTTTTCAATCATTATGTATGATTTTGTTGTTGTTTTTGTTCTGTAATTTTGTTTTTGTTTTTGTTTCTTTGACTTTTACATGGTAAGTCCTCCAGTGCATGTTTAAATAGAAGTGATACAAAAAACAACTTTGTCATGTTTCAAGGTGTAAACTGTTAAGTTTCTTATCAACTCTAGATTTTGTTTGTTTACTTTGTTAGATATCCCTTTTTAGCTTTATGAAATTGTCTCATAGAACCATGGGCATGCACAAGTCCAACTTCTGTAATGCAAACTGCAAGTCAGGAACTTTGAAGAATGCGCTTGATGAGTTCCCCAGGAAAAGCTGGCTCTCTGAAGTAGAGTTGGGAATTCTCTCTCTAAATGCTGAAATCACTTCTCCTCTTAAGGACTTCAGCTGTTTGGATGAGATATCTCTCATTGCTGAAGGTAATCTCCTCAGTTGATTGTAGAAGTAATTAGTCATAGATGCAATCAACTCACTGATGATTTAAGTCCGTGAAATGTCCTTGCCATGCAATCAGTCCAGTATTTCCTTGATCAAATAATTGGGCACCATCACCTGGTCAAGTTGATGCATGGGACTAACCATCACAGTCTACCCCTTGTTAACTTGGCAACCATACATATCACCTAAAACCACACTTAATCTCTAAATAAAAACAGTAACAGGCGTTTTTATTTTTCACCTAACAGTACTCATTTGTACTGTGTACATCCAAAAACTCCCTAAATCCCTCCAGAATAGGGTACAAGTCCTTAAGTAATAGTCATTCTTAAGGCTGACATTTATAACTTTGTTACAACATGAAATCAATACAACTTATGTCATATGATAAATAGAAAGTACAGGGAAGAAAACAAAGATATTACTTTTATGTATGTATACAAACAAATTATAACAAAACAAGGAAGAAATATTCATGATCATTACAATCCTGATTTCTCTACTTATCATTACCTTCTTCCATTACCAATCCTAGGTCTCCTTTACCCTCAGCAAACACCTCTCATGGCTGTGGTTCTTTGCCTGGTGGAATGAACCAAACCTGCATTCCTGAAGATTCTGGGCCATTCTTAGTCATGCCTAGATTGGGTTGTTGCAGATTTCCATTGATGTCAATCACAGGGCATGGTAGTACCAAGAGAAGCTCTAGGGAATCTCTTCCAGCCAAACATGTCTATACCTCCATTGCGTATTTGCAGTCCTATTTCCCCTTTATAGTCAGGATCAATCACTCTTGCCAGTACATTAATTTCCTTTTTTGCTTCTTGATTCAGAGATATGAGGACCCCAAAGTGGCCAGTTGGCAATCTTAACATCCAATTAAATGGAATTGTTGTTGTGTTTCCTAGTGGAAGTATTCCTTGTTTTGGAACTGTAGAGCAGCAGAACGTAAGGTTGCAGGTACAGAAAGCAAACATTTTCTTAGTGGGTCACTAGGGATAATAGTGATTGGAGCACTCCCATTTCCATCCCTTGATTCCAGGACCCATGAATCATGGAAGTGGAAGAAAAAGCACCAAAGAGAGGACACTGATTTAGAGAATACACAGCCTCCTGATTAATACTGCCCTCGCCATGCAAGATACTTCAGTTTAATTAAGTCTTCAAAAGGCCACTCAACCATTCCATCAGGATGATGGTAAGACTAGGAAAGTACATGATCATGTGCCCATTCTTGCACATCATTTGCTGTGAAATGGGTTACTTGATCAAAAGCAATGTTTTGTGAAATATTTTGATGATGTGTAAGTCATATGGTAAGTCCATGAATCATTGTGTGTAGGGAAGGCAAAAACCATATCTGACTATTTTTCTACTCCAGTTAGAACAAATTACTGCTCCTAACATGATGGAAATGGTCTACAGTAATCAACCTGCCACCAGGGAATTGCCATATCAGGGGCTGAGTGGAGGTCTCTGCTCCTGGTAGATTGGGCACTCAGCAGTTACTGTAGCCAAGTTGGATTTGGTTAGAGGAAACCCATGCATAACTTCCATCTCTACCACCATGACCACTTTATTCATGAACCTATTGGACAACGAAAGGTGGGACTGGGGAAAGATACCTTCTGGTATGTACAGAATGGGTCATCTTATCTACTTGTTTGTTAAAATCTTCCTCTGCTGAATTCACCCTCTGATGAACATTCTCTTGGGACACAATTATCTTCATGTGTTTGCTCACTCAGAAAGCTCTATCCACGTATCTCTTCCCCAGACCTCTTTGTCACCAATTTTCCATCATGTTCCTTCCAAGTCCCTGACCAACCCACCAAACCGTTGACAACAGCCCATGAATCACTGTACAAACCCACCTCCAGTCATTTCTCCTTCCAAGTAAAATGAACAACCTGGTGTACTGCTTTAAGTTCTACCCACTGGGAGGACTTCCTCTCACCACTGTCCTCGATGAACATTGCAGAAAAGGGCTGCAGTGCTGCCCACTTTTGAGTGATACCTGCCTCTCATGCAGAACCATCTGTAACTCAAGCCCAAGTTTTCTCTTTCTCAGTCATTTGGTTACAAGGAAGTCCCAAGAGGCCATAACTGTGGACAGGGAAAGACAAGGTAATGTGCCAGGAAAAGTGGCCATGGGACATTTGGGTCACTTCCTCATATATCTTACTTATCCCTTCAGGACATGCTTTAAGTCTATCTCACATATACTTCTTCCACTTTATGATGGAATGCTGCTGTGCTTATCAAACTTTATGGTTTGGTGGTTCAGAAAACATGCAGTTCATGATAGGCAACTCAGTTCTCAAGGTAAATTGATGGTTCATGGTTAAGAGTTTATTTTCTATGGAGGCCCATTAGTAGGCCAAAGTCTGTTTCTCAATGGGGAAAGTAGTTACCTGCAAAGATGGCAGGGATTTGCTCCAAAATATTAAGGGTCCGCATTGTGATTCACCTACAGGGGCCTGCCAAAGGCTCCAGATGGCAACTCTATTTTTCACTGACACTTGCTGCACCATTGGATCTGCTGGATTGTATGGCCCAAGTGGCAGTGCAGCTTGCACAGCAAGCTTGTCCAATTGCAGAGCCTCCTCTTGTTCCAATCTCCACTCAAAACTAGCAGCTTTACTGGTCGTTTGGTAAGTGGGATCAGAGCAGAATACCCAAATGAGGAAAATGTCTCCAAATTCCAAAGAGGTAAACTAAGCATTGTGCCTCTTTTTCTGTTGTAGGAAGGACTGGATGTAACAACTTATCGTTCAGTTTAGAAGGGATATCTCACCATGCTCCATACCACTGGACACCTTGAAATTTTACAAAGGTTGAAAGAACCTATATTTTGTCGGATTTATCTCCTATCCTCTGACACACAAATGCCTTACCTCTAATAATTCTAGAGTAGTTACTAATTCTTGCTCACTAGTACAATCAATATAATATCATCAATAAAATGGGCCAATGTGATGTCTTATGTGAGGGAGAGAAGATCAGGTCCCTGTGAACATATTATGACATAGGGCTTGAGAGCTGATATATCCCTTAGATAGGACAGTGAAAGTATATTGCTGGCCTTACCAGCCAAAAGAAAACTGTTTCTGGTGGTCCTTGCTAATGGTAATTGAGAAAAAAAGCATTTGCCACATCAATAGCTGCATACCACCTACCAAGGGATGTGTTGATTTGCTCAAGTAATGATACCACATCTGGAACAGCAGGTGAAATGTCACCCCCTGGTTAAGTTTACAATACTCCACCGTCATCCTCCAAGATCCATCTGTTTTCTACACAGGCCAAATAGGAGATTTGAATGGAAATGTGTTGGTAATCACTATGCCCACATCCTTCAAGTCCTTGAGGGTGGCACTGATCTCTGCAATCTTTCCAGGAATATGGTATTTCTTTTGATTTACTAATTTTCTAGATAGAAAAAGTTCTTATAGCTTCCACTGGGTCTTTCCTACCATAATGGCCCTCACTCCACAAGTCAGGGTACCAATGTGCAGATCCTACAAGTGCTGAATATGTCTCTTCCAATTATGCATTCCAGAACTGGGGAAATAACCACAGAATTTGTCCAGGGACTCCCTGAACCTATTAGAATATGGACCTAAGCTAAAATTCAATCACCTAACCTCGATAAGACCTCACTCTGTGATTCACAGTAACTTTTGGATCTCCTGGAATTAATGTCACCTCTGAGCCAGTGTTTAATAATCTCCAAAATATCACATCTTTTCCTTTTCCTGAGTTCATAATTGCCCTGGTAAAATGCTGTAGGTCTCTATGGGGAAGGTTGGGAGGAAGATTAACGGTAAAACTTTTTGTCTATATAACACAGTCCCTCCCCAAGGGAAATTGGCCTTCTCCTTAATCAAGGAGTTCTGGCTCTGTAACTATCTCAAGTCTGGAATTTGGTTAAGGGGCATGACTCTCTGTTCCTGTAATTCAATTTAGACTTCTGTTCACTTGCAGTAGAACACTTCTGCTTATACAGATTAAGTAGGAATTTAGTAGACTGCCCATCTATTTTACTCATAAGTTCTCCATGATCTATTAACCAACACCATAGGTCTCTGAGATTTAGACTTGATTGCTATTTTGTGTCTGTTATTCATTGTGGTAGGCCCATCACTTTGTCTTTTGGTGACTAAGTGCTGGAACTTGGCTTCTGCCAGCCCAGGATCTGATCAGCCCCCTAGTGTTTAATGATCCCAATTCAGTAACGGCAGTTCCCAAGTTAATACCTAACCTACAGAAAAGACAGAGTTAGTCTAACATATTTACTCCTCAGACTCCTGGTGAATGATGTGTCTCCTGGACATCCTGAGGTGGGTGTGCAGGTTTTACACGATACATCCATTCTAACATCCCAATCTCCCAAGCCTCATTCATGGGTTATCAGGGCAATTATGTCATTTTGACCTCAGGATTTTGGCCATCTTTTGATCCACGTTTCAACCAGTCACCTGAACAAACAGAGCCTCATCTTACCCCTCGAGCTACAACACTGAATCCAGAATCTCAGTTTAGTGGTCCCATATCAATAAATTCAGCTATCTAACATTATATTCCTTCTACCATTACCCCACATCCTTAATATCCATTGTCATGCATAATCCCCTGATTTCTGTCTATTTAAATTGGAAAACTCATACATTTTTGTGAAGTGGAGTATACATTTTCATGGGTCACACTTTGTACTTCACCTTTGGTGACTTGTGACTTTTGGTTAGTTTATTTCTTTTTTTTTTTTTAAAGATTTATTTATTTATTTAATTCCCCCCTCCCCTGGTTGTCTGTTCTTGGTGTCTATTTGCTGCGTCTTGTTTCTTTGTCCGCTTCTGTTGTCGTCAGCGGCACGGGAAGTGTGGGTGGCGCCATTCCTGGGCAGGCTGCACTTTCTTTTCACGCTGGGCGGCTTTCCTCACGGGCGCACTCCTTGCGCGTGGGGGCTCCCCCACGCGGGGGACACCCTTGCGTGGCAGGGCACTCCTTGCGCACATCAGCGCTGCGCGTGGCCAGCTCCACACAGGTCAAGGAGGCCCGGGGTTTGAACCGCGGACCTCCCATGTGGTAGACAGACGCCCTAACCACTGGGCCAAAGTCCGTTTCCCGGTTAGTTTATTTCTAGTTTCTAGTTATATGAAAGAAAAAAGGAGTGGTAGGGGTGGGTAAGGGAAAGGATTAAATGTGTTTCGCAAGCCCATTACCTCAGGGCATTCCATTGTAGTTTCATCTGATGAGACAGATCAATCTCTTCATGTCATGCTTGGATGGCAGACTCCTTGTGGGTGGCAGACACCTTGGGACAGACTGGAGGTGAGGAAACTGTTACCTCAGGGCAGACTGGAGGTCAGAGAGGAGTTTCCCCTAGGTAGATCATTTCAGGATTACCTGACAAAGACTCAGCAGAATTCAGGGTTTCAGTGTCCCCACTGCCATCGTTATCTACCTGTATGTCTCCATCCCAATTTTGAGGATTCTACTCCTTTCCAATCAGTGCCCTTGCTTGAATAGCAGACTCCCTGCAAGGTTGAGATTTTAGTGTCCATTTTAATTCTGCTACTCAAACAATGATACTCTGGTTGTGGTTATCAGAAATTTCAAGTCTGAGGCTACACAAAGCAAGATTTTCTTATCAGGCACCCAAAAAAAATTTCATCTCATTCTTGTGGCACTTAAAGTTGCAAATTTGAAGACTTAATTAACTCATCCCTTTCTTTATAACTGTACCTAGTGTATTTCAGAAAAAGTAATCAATAACATTGTATCTTTTAACTCCAAAAAACTGTTAATTGTCAAAAATACTCTCAACCAGAGCCTTGACTCTTATAAACATGGGAGTAGCTGTATCCAGGGATGATATTTTGCATATCTATTGCCAGTATATGCCCTGAACTGTCAGTGGCCTCTTGATTATTGGAAACAGAGTCATCAGTGCCTTTGAATCTAATCAAAGTAGAGCACCAATTGCAAAGACTCCAAAACCAATTTAGAAATACCATTTTTAATATGCTGTTTTTCAAGGACCATTCCTGGTGCCAAGTTGTATTAATTCAGGGTTCTCTAGGGAAACAGAACACACAGGAAGCATCGGTAAATATTTTAAGATTTATTTATTGTTTGCTTTCTTTTCTTAAACTTATTTTTTGTCTTTTTTTAAAAGATACATAGATTACACAAAATGTTACATTAAAATATATAAGAGGTTCCTATATACCCACTCCCCACTCCTCCAATCTTCCCACATCAACAACCTTTTTCATCAGTGCAGCACATTCATTGCATTTGATGAATACATTTTGGAGCACTGCTATACAGCATGGATTACAGTTTACATTGTAGTTTACACTCTCCTCAGGCCATTCAGTGGGATATATAATGTCCTGCATCTGTCCCTGCAATATCATTCAGGGCAAATCCAAGTTCCAAAAATGCCCCCCATGTCACACAACTTCTTTCCTCTCCCTGTCCTCAGCAACTCCCATGGCCACTATTTCCACATCAGTGATACAATTTCTTCCATTGCTATAGCCACAATAATTCTATAGTATAATACCAGTAAGTCCATTCTAATCCATATTTTATTCCTCCATTCTGAGGACCCTGGGATGGTGATGTCCACTCCAACTCTAAATTGAGAGAGGGATTAGATCCCACATGACTGATGGATAAAATTTTCTTATACAACTAAGTCCAAATTCTATAGAGCTGCAAATTCTATAGGCTGCAAGCCAGGTGCTCTAATGAATGCCCTTGATGAGCTCCCCAGGAGAAGTTGGTTCTCTGAAAAGGAGATGGGAATTCTGTCTCAGAATGCTGAAATCACTTATCCTTTTAAGGCTGCCAATGAGTTGGATGAGACATTTCTCACTGTTGAAGGCAATCTCTTCATTTGACTATAAGTGTAATCAGCCATAGATGGAATCAACACACTAATGATTTAAGTCCATGAAACATCCTTGCAGTACTATTAGTACTGCAGTACTATTAGTATTGCTTTCTTGACCAAACAATTGGGCACCATGATCTGGAAAAGTTGACACAAAAACCTAACCATCACATGGTATTTCTCAATATCAGGTTTGCTATAATGAATGGCATTTGCAGGTTAAACTGATCTTTCATTCCTGAGTTAAATCCCCCTGGGTTATGATATTTTATCTTTTGTAAAACTGTTGGAATCAATATGTGTCTATATTCATAATGAACACTGGTTTATGTTTCTTTTTTAATATCTTTGCCAGATTTCAGTATCTGGGCTATGCTGACCTCATAAAATCAACTGGGGGAAAGCAGATGTGGTCAAATGATAAGGCTTATGCCTACCATATTGAAGGACCTGGGTTTGATCCCTGGGACCTCCTGGTAAAAAAGAAGAAGAGAAAGTGTGCCTGTGTGGGAGCCAAGTGCCCATGTGGCAAGCCAAGTGACCCTGTAAGTGCCCACATGGTGAGCCAAGTGCCTACATGGTGAGCTGAGTGCCCACATGAATGCCCGCTTGGTGAGCCAGTGCCTACACAATGAGCTGAGTGCCTGTGTAGTGAGATGAGTGCCCATGTGGTGAGCCAGTGCCCATGCAAGTCAGTCATGTAGCAAGATGATGATGCAACAAAAGAGAGATGAAGGGGAGGGCACAGCAGAAACCAGGAACTGAGGTGGCATAGGTGACAGGGAACCTCCACATCCAAGGTCCCCAGGATCAAATCCTAGTGAATCCTAGTGGAGAAAAATTGAGAAGACAAGAAGAGAAAGAGATACAGAAGATCACACAGCAAATGGACACAGACAGCAAAAACAGCAGGGGGAGGGGGAATGGGAAGGAAAAAATCAATTGGGAGGTAACTTTCTCCTCACATTTCTGAAACTGAATTTTTATAGAACAGTACTATTTATTTCTTAAATATTTATAATAATTAATAGATGGAGCTACTGGTACCTACATTTTTATTTCTAGAAAGATATTTTGTTACTAATTCAGTTTCTTTAATAGTTTTGGGTTTATATTTTCTATTTCTTATTGTGTTAATTTTTATGTTCCTTTTTTGAAGAGATTTGACTGTTTCATAAAAATTGTCTAAATTATTGAAAAAAGGCTTTTTTGTAATATATCCTTATTATGATTATATTTTAATGTCTCTAGGCTCTCCAGTGACAGCCTCTTTTTCAGCCCTGTATTATTAATTTGTGTTTTATCTCTTGAAGTTGATTCTGAATCATGCCACATCTAAAGTTCTTTGGGCATTCAAAATTTATTAAGTTAAAAGGAAAAGATCACTTTTTGAGAATAAACTTTATTATTTCATATCCATAATAGAAATTGATGAGAATATGAAAATAGTTCTTAGTAAGTGGGGGCGTTTTGGGGACTTGGAGTTGTCCTGGGTGGTGCTGCAGGGACAGTTACCAGCCATTGTATGTCCTCCCATGGCCCACTGGGTGGACTGTGGGAGAGTGTGGGCTATGATGTGGACCATTGACCAAGAGGTGCAGTGGTGCTCAGCGATGTATTCACCAAATGCAATGAATGTCTAATGATGATGGAGGAGGTTGTTGTTATGGGGGGAGGAGTGGGGTGAGGGGAATGGGGGGTATATGCGGACCTTATTTTTTTTAATGTAACAAAAATAAATAAATTAAAAAATATTTTTAAAAAAGAACTATTGCTTTTTGCCCCACTCTTCTTTATGCTTTGAAGTTATTATTTACTCTGAGATGATGGAAACCAGTTCCACATGAGTCACTTGCATTCCCACACAATTTGCGGATGAGGCATTTACTACCCATTGTTTCACCTTTTAAAGGGTGGTTGTATAGTAAAAAACCTGGGAAGAAAAAGATTGTATTTCCTTCTCAAGATCAGGATTCCTCTTCTGTAATGCAGCCTGCTGTTTGTGCAGATGTAATCTATTTCTGCAGTGCTCTGTGGGGCTGCAGGTTCAGAAAATGTTGCAAAAATTGCTAATATCCTGACTACCCCTATTGCCATGAGTAATAAGCCATCCTTTGTCTATGATACAGGAGTCCCATGCTTTCTACCAACATCCAAGAAACTCAGGCAGGATTTTACTCGCTTGGCAGGATTTTACTCACTTGTGAGTTGCAAGTGAGTAAAATCTCACAACCCTCCAAATTGTTACCCTAGAAAAACTGGGAATACAGAATAATCATATGGTTACCACAATCATAGAATTATATAGAATAAATAAAAAGTCACTAAGAAAACTGAGGCATTGAAATAGATATTATTTTATCATATTTATTTAGCCATCAAGCCTAAAATTATTTTGAACAAATAAATTTAATTATAAAGTGATTTATTTAAATAGGAGTAGATATGACATTCTAGACTGCTGGAGCAAAATAAATAGTGTACGTTTCGGCATTTCCTATCAAATATGAGATATTTAATGAACCTATAAAACATATTAATAATAAGTACTCAATTAATAGTTTAACTATTATTCACTGTTATATAATAATGAGTATATATATATATATATATATATATATATATATATATACACTACCTATTATTCCAAGATACTATAAATTTCCTTATCTGAATATATACTCTTAGATAGTCACGGAGCAAGATTTCCAGTATGAAATACAAAGTAAAGTGTCTTATTCTCTTTTTCACTTTATTTTCCAAGAAGCTTTATGTTACAGAAAGATCACATAGAAAATATAGGGGATTCCCTTATACTTTCCCTACATTTTTCCCTACCAATAACCTCCTACATGTGTATAGTACATTTGCTACAATTGCTTAACATGTATCAAACCATTGCTACTAACCATGGTGAGTGGTTTACAGTACGACTTACAATTCGTATTGTGCACTTTTATAGGTTCTGACAAAATGTATAATGACCTATATCTGTCATTGTACAATCATGCAGAAAAATTCTAATGTCCCCAAAATGCCCTATGTCCTAACCATTCTTCCCTGCCCCACATAATTTATGGCAATTGCTAAGTTTCCATTTTGGTTGACATGTTATAAGATACTGCAGGAACATACAGGAGAAATTGTCAACATATATAAAACATAACAGATCTTACAGTGATGAAAGCACAATGCAAAAAAAATATTTATTTATTTTGTATTGTATTATTTTTGGCTTTGTTTTAAGGAAGTTTTGCAATAGAGAAGGGTTATAACTGTGGCAGGGGAGGATCACGGCTGCAGGTTTTTGATGGTGGGGGGATGTGTGGTGAAGGGTGCATCTGGGACATGCTTCTACAGAATATGAAGGTGTCTATGTGGTCATGGGAAATGTTGCAAAAATCATTGATATCCTGACTGCATGGGGTGTTTTCTTGGTGGGTGGCACAACAGAATAACCAACAGAATATTGAATTCCCATCCTGCAACATTCTCTTATAGAGTGGCAAGACTCTCTAGAGTACATGGCAGTGCCTAAATGAGGACAGGTCTTTGATATTGATGATTATAAGGCTTGTTCTTGTGAAATTGAATCTTATACTAATAATATATTTTGCCTAAGAGTCACCTCCTAAAAGCCTCCTTGTTTCTTAAGTGTGGCCTCTTTCTATGCCAGACTCAGATATAAATTCACTACCTTCCCCCTGGTGAGGGACATGACCCCTGGGGATGAGCTTTCCTGAAACTGAGAGATTAATACCAAGTGCCAACTAGCAAAGCATTTGGTAAAAGACCTATAACAAAAGGGGGTAATATTAAATACAAATGAATTTTTATGGCTAAGAGATTTCAAAATGTTTAAGGAGGTCATTCCAGAAGTTTGACTACCACGGTAAACATTGTCTCAAGCAGGGGTGCTCCCAAAGGCTCTAGAGACATCTAGATACTATAGGGAGGGCAACAACCCCAAGAAATTGGCACCCCATTGGCTGGCTTCACCTTGGAATATATGATGAACTATCTCCCCAATGCATCAGAGCTAGACTCATTTATAATTTTCTCAAACATCATTCTCCTGCCCCATTTATTTGAACCTATAATTAGTACTATACCCATTAAACATACGTCCCAGAGACTTCAATCTTCTGGCTGTTCATATGATGGTTAAGCCCAGAATCTCTGCAGAGTTGTAGCCAACTCCTACTTTCCAGTTCTTCAGACTCACCCAGGACAACTAACAAAAGGATGGTGATGGATAACACCTGCGACGGCTTGCTCGGTCGGTAGAGGTGGGGTTGCTCAGTCCCACGTTGTGCTGTGGTGGGGTTGCTTAGCCCCACGTTGGGCGCCAACTGCGGCGGCTTGCTCGGTCGGTAGAGGTGGGGTCTGGCTGCGGACGAGGGGTCGGTCCAGCTCTGGACGAGGGGTCAGTCCCGCTTGGGGCGAGGGGTCGGTCCCACTTTGGACGAGGGGTCGGTCCGGCAGCAGACGAGGGATCGGTCTCACAAGGGGTTGCGCGTTTCGGCTGACGGGGTCGCCCGGCAAAGCCGGCGATGAAGGGGTCGTCTGGAGAAGTAGGCGACGAACTGGGGACAAGGGAGGCCAGGCCCTTGTCGGGGGCTCTCAGGACTGGAGGGCGCACGGCAGAAGAACTACCGCGGAGACGAGGTAAACACGCAGGTCCACTTTATTGAGGGAGAGGCAACAGTTTTATAGGGGCTGGGGAAGGCTGATTGGTCGAAGCCACGCCCTGTTCTGATTGGTTGCCGGCGAAAGGTCAGTGGGCGGTACCGGACGGGGGAGGGGTGGTGGTTAGGGATTGGCTGTCGTTGTTCCTGGGGGAAAGGGCAGGGTTTAGGGATTGGTGGCTGCTGTTGCTGGGGTGGAGGGCAGACTTGAGTTTCCCGCCCACGCCTGGCTGTTGCTGCTGTTGGGGGAGGGGAAAAGGGCAGACTGGAATTTTCTGCCCTGCGCCTGTGCAGGGAGAAGGAAGAAGAAGGGTGCCGCCCCACAAGGCATTGGGTGGCGCCATCCGGGAGGCGGGGCGGCCGTGGAAGTATGGATGCCAAGAAGGGGAGACCCGAGGGCACTCTGCGCCCATGCCGAGCTCCCTTCAGGGGTGGCGGTGAGTCCGACCAGCCACCCTATTATGGGGGCAGCGGCTAGGCCTGCTGCGGCTGTTCCCCCGCCAGGCCAGCAAACCACACTTCAGCCCGAGGGGTGACCGCAAACACCCATCCCAAAAAACAGAGAACAATTGCAACTGTAAACGAGACAGTTCCATCTGCCCATGAGATCTAAGCTCTCTTTCAATCTGAAGCAGAGTGGGCATCACCATCCTAAAATCTTCAAGACTGAGGAATGAACAAGTATAAGGAATGCAACTATGGACTAAAGTATACTTGTTATTATTCTAGTAATGAAAAACTTTGTAACATTGATAAAAAATCAGTAGTCACCAGAGCTTCTGAGGGGAGGTACATGGAAGAATTGGTTTAACATGGGGCATTTTTAGGACATTGGAATTTTTCTGGATGATTTTGCAAGGGTGTATATAAACCGTTCTACAGTTTGTCAAAACCTATAAAATTGTGTAGTGCAAAGTGTAAGTTATAAACTATAGACCACGGTTAGTAGCACTACTTCAATTTATGTTCACCAATTGTAATAAATGTACCACACTAATGGCAGATGTTGTTAATAAGGGAAAGTGTGGGAGAGGGAGGGGTGGGGGATGGGGTATATGGGAATCCCGTATATTTTCAATGTTAAATTTATGTAATCTAAAGTTTCCTTAAAAATAAAGAAAAAAATATAAATGCACAGTAAACAGAAAAAATATTTCTGATATGTTATGTCAAAAATAGGTTATAATGAGTAACATGATTGTTTTTCTAAGGATGAGATTTTTACTTTTCTATTATTCATTTTATTTCCAGATAATGCTGCTTAGGAATGGATAAGGAAAGAAGTTATAAGACAATTTGGTATTGCAAAAGGTATCCAAGCACATGAATTTTTGTAACTATAGTTATTCATACTTTATACCAACATAAATATCAACTTTTATATTATAAGGGGTTCAACTTTATATCATGAATATCAGTTTCATAGTAGAATTCAAAAGAATTACCTCTGTGCTTACACCATTTTTACAAGAACCTGATGTTTGTCCAAAAATGAAATCCACAGAAATGTTTATGTTCAAGGGTTTTTTTGTCACTGCTTTTAATAAAGACTAAACTAGGTTATTACTTATTGATAATTTAATTCAAGATAAAGCTGAGTCACATAAAGAGATGCTCAAAATATGAGCCATCTAAAAGGGCAAATTAAAACCACTGACTGACAAGGCCAAGCATTGGTAAGATTGTGAATTCCCTTTTGAATTAGTCAGCCAAAGGGGTGTTGACACAAAATACTATAAGTCTGTTGGCTTTTATAAAGGGTATTTATTTTGGAGTAGAAGCTTACAGTTACCAAGCCATAAAGTTTGTTACTTCCCTCACCAAAGTCTGTTGCCATGTGTTGGAGCAAGATGGTGGTAGAGTCTGTGAGGATCCAGACTTCCTTTTTCTTCTGCTTAAAGCTCCATTGTCCTAGGTCCTTCCAATCCCAGCTATAGGCTGGTATAAGGCTAGTATCTCTCCCCAGGGCTCATTTCTCCCCAGGCTCAGTTACAGCTATAGACTATTAGGCTCCTTTCTCTACCTGGGGCCTCTGCTGTGTCTCCATAGTCATATCTATTCCTCTGTGTTCTTCTCCTGTGTGTTTACTTCCTGGGGCTATAGCTCAAAACTCCAACTTCCCTTCTCAGCAGTATAGTTTCTCCATGAGTTCTCACAGGGATTTAATGTTCTACTGATATGGCCCAACCAAAGTCCTAGTTATAATTTAATCATGCTCAGAGGAACAGACCAGTTTACAAACATAAGCCAAGGTTTATTTTTGTGGATTTTTGGGCTTTTATTTACTTTTTATTTTTTAAAATTTCTGTGAATTTATTTTATTTTTTTAATTGTCTTTTTTTTTAAGATAAATAGATCACACAAAACCAATATCTGTTTTTGGAATTCATAAACAATATCAAACTGTCACACCTGCCCTTATGAATAATGCTGAGTGTTTGTCAGTTGTTACAATAAAGTTAATCATACCTTTGGAAACTATTTTTCTATCTATTTTGGCTAATCTTATTGATGTACTTCTCAATGAGCTTTCAAAGTTTCAGGAAAGGATGGCATGATGACAATATATGTCATTGCCCTTTATGTGAATTATATTCATATTTAACTGAATTTCTTCTCAATTAGAACCAACCAATAGGAGTTTATGTATCATAACATTTTATTCCAATAGAATAGAACAGGCATAAATGCACTCTAAAAAGTTATAAAAACTGTCATAGCGGATTGTTCAATGGAAAAAGATCCAGACTGTTGGTTTATCCACATTGTATCATCAACTTGCTGGGTGCCCTTAAGGGCATTGTTCTATAAGCCTCAGTTAAATTATTAATGAGAGCAAGTTCATAGGATAATTCACTTAAAAAACCACCTCCACTCTATTTTAATATAATCCAAAAGAAGTTTGCATTTTCAAGGATTACCAGGTTTTTGAATTTTGTGTTATCCATTTATAAGAGTAAAATTTTGTAACCATGTTTGTGATTCTTTTCTTTACTTCAAATTCTTACAATGTTTACAAGCAGAATTTCTGTATTATTTTGGAGAGGATCACATGCAAGAAGTCATTTTTTTCTTCTAAATAAGTATATATGCACTGAAACAGCTTTAAATCAGAGCAAATTGTACTAAAATGACAGATTATCAAGTCCCTTGTTACAGATGTGATTTAAGAGTATTGTGAGATATTTGCATGATGAATTTTCTACTCATTTTTATGATAATAATGCAGCAGCAATTAAACATGGAAGCTTGTCTGTAGTCAAATATTGTTCAATTCCTCATCTCTTCTATCTGTTGTATTTGACCTTTTAGTTAATTTTTAGATCATTTTAAAGAAAATTCTAACTACTGCATTTAACATTTTAAAGATAAATACTTTAGTGTCCCAAGGGGAATAAAAATATGCTGGGAAGTGGATTTGGCTCAATGGGTTCAAACCCAGGGCCTCCTGACTCATGTGAAGAGCTGACCCATGCACTGTGCTGATGCACACAAGGAGTGCCTTGCCACACAGGGGTGTCCCCCAAGGAGGGGAATCCCATGCACAAGGAGTATGCTTCATAAGGAGAGCCATCCAGTGCAAAAAAAGTGCAGCCTGCCCAGGAGTGACACCACACACACAGAGATCTAATGCAGCAAGATTATGGAACATAAAGAGACACAGATTCCAGGTGCCACTGACAAGAATACAAGTGGACACAGAAGAACACACAGTGAATGGACACAGAGAGCAGACAACTGGGGGGTACAGGGAAGGGGAGAGAAAAATGAAAAATAGATAAATAAATCTTTTTAAAAAATAAATAAAAAAAATAAAAAGCATATGCTATTAATTTGTTTCTATGTAGTACTGTTTTTCTTTAATTATGTAGATAATAAAGTTTCAATAAAACCTGTAGAAAATCTCATGTTTGTGAAAATTACTCTTGTGTACATTAAACTTAATCTATGAATATAGTATAGTTCCATAGATTTTAAAAATCTTTTTTCTGTTACCATATATACTATATAACAATTCCCCTTTTAATCACATTCAGATATATATTTCAGTGCTGTTAATTGGATTCACCATATTGTGTTACCATCACCACTATTCATTAAAAAAGCATTTCTAGCACATTAAATATGAACTGTTACATTTTAAGCCTCAACTTCCCATTCTCTAATCCCTGCCCTGTCCACTGGTAACCTATATTCTAGATTTTGACTTCATGAGTTTGCCTATTCTAAAATGTATGAAAACATAGTATCTTAAAACTTATTACAAAATCATGCAATCAAATCAATATGATACTGGGAATTCCAAGGTGGAAGAGTAGGGAATAACAGGCTGCACTCCTCCTCCAGAAAGTACAGCAAGGTAGGCAGGTTTACCTGGCAGAGGCAAAGCCTTGGGACCACAGGGCGATCAGAGAGCAACTAGGGGGAAACCCAGTTGGTTGAGAGAAAGGGAACACATAGAAGATAGGACACTCACACTCATTCAGAGGGAGGGGGAAGCCAGGGAAGTGACTTGGTTGGAAGACCAGCACTCAGCCAGCTCCGAGAATGAGGAAAATACCCCCTCCCACAACCCTGCCAGGCAATCAAGAGTGCATCCAGGTACCCAGCAGTCTCTTGAGGTGGGGAGCTGTGGGGGAAACAGGTATGGGAGACCAGCAACCAGCCAACTCAGGGGGAGAGAGGTATAGTGGGTAGGGGAGATACGGCAGACAGATCAGAAAAATGGAAAAAAAAGAAAACCAGCCTGGGCTGAAGCACCTCCAGGGAGAGGGGAAGGAGGAGCTGATCAGCAAGTTGTCACACCTACCCACCCTGGTAGAGAAAGGAACTGGTAAGTGAGGGTGTGGGCTGAGAGGCACCCAACGACCTTAGAGAAAGCCTAACTGGCCTGAGGCAAGAGAAGGTAGAGGCAAAGGATAATCCTTCAGAAGATTTCAAAAGCCTAAACTAACTGATGGAGTGGGTGTAACTCAGTGACTGAACCCCTGTTTCACATATGCAAGGTCCCAAACCCTTGTACCTCTGAAGAAAAAAAAGAAAAGTGTAAGTGGCCTGAGGAATGGGGAGCAGGGAGAGACATCCCAGGAGCTGCCATGAGTGGGAGTTGAAGGACAGGAAGCCTCAGGACATGGAATTTAGACTGAGATTTTTTAAATTAATTTTAATTATCTGTTCTTTTCTCTGCATTCAGATACCTTATCTAGAGAGACTAGGCTTCAGGGTGATTGGTTTGAAATGGGAGCCTGAGAGAGTTGCTAGTGGACTGAGAGGGAAGCCTGATTTTTTCATGTTTTTTCTTAACTTTTACTTTTTTCTCATTTTTCTCCTTGTTTTCTTTATTTCTCTTACTTTCATTTTTCTCTCTTCTGTTGCTTTTTTAAAATTCCACCTTCTCTTGGGAAGCAGACTTGGGCAAGTGGTTAGAGCATCCATCTAACACATGGGAGATCTGCAGTTCAAACCCCGGGCCTCCTTGACCCATGTGCAGCTGGCCCACATGCAGTGTTGATGTGCACAAGGAGTGCTATGCCATGCAGGGGTGTCCCCGCATAGGGAAGCCCCATGCACAAAGAGTGCACCCCATAAGGAGAGCCACCCAGTGTGAAAGAAAGTTCAGCCTGCCCAAGAATGGCACCCGCACACATAGAGAGCTGACACAACAAGATGATGCAACAAAAAGAAACACAGATTCCCGTGCCGCTGACAACAACAGAAGCAGGCAAAGAAAGAACACACAGCAAATAGACACAGAGAACGGGAGGAGGAGGGGAGAAATAAATAAATCTTAAAAAAATTTTGTTCCACCTTCTCTAATTTGGTCTTCATTTTCTCTATTCTCTTCTCATCTTTCTGGTCTTTCATGATTTTTTTTTCCTGTTTTTTTTTTAACCACCTTTTTATTATTATTCCTTTTTATTTTGTCTGATTTTTCACAGTTATTACTTATTTATTTTTACTTCCTGATGGTACAATAGATCCTTTTCCACCTTTTTAGGTTTTTCATTCTTTTTCCTTCATTTCTTCTTTCTTTCCTTTTCTATGGTCTCAACATTTGGGGAGGCAACATGAACAACTGTAAGTATATAGAATAAGTGGAACCAAGTTTCAAAAAGTACCCTTATCACAAAACACAACTAAATAAGACCTTGGTGTAGAAAGAGAATTTAACTATCTGAATAAGCCCATCAAGATACACTGATACGTAGACACCAAGAAAAATCACAAGCCATAGTAAGAAACAGGAGGACATGGCCTGTTTAATGAAAAAAGAAAAGAAAAAAAAACTAAAAAACAGGAGGGAACACAGAACATGGAAAACTAATCAAGGGTGGCCAAACAAATATCATGAACCAACTTAATGAGGTGAAGGAAGACACAAAGGATATTAAGAAGATACTGAGGAAACATACAGAATAAATTGAAGAAATCTTAAACATACATAAAAAGATAACAGATCTGATGGTGATGAAAGGTAAAATGCAAGAAATTAAAAATATGCTGAAAATACATAACAGCAGTTTTGAACACACAGAGGAAAGAATTAGTGATGCTGTAGAAAGAATGTCTGAAATTGCACAGATAGTAGGACAGATAGATAAAAAGATAGAAAAAAATTCTGCAGAAACTCAGGAAATTGAATGACAGTAAAAAATGCACAATTGTACATATTATAGGCATTCCAGAGGGAGAAGGGAAAAGGGGTAGGAGTGTTTGAGGAAATAATGGCTGAAAATTTCCAAAATCTTTTGAGGAACATGGGTATAGATGTTCAGGAAGCACAGCACATGGTAAACAGAATAAATCCTAACAGGCCTACCCTGAGACACATACTTATCAAATTGTCAAGCACTCCAGACAAAGACAGAATATTGAAAGCAGCAAGAGAAAAGAGATACATCACTTATAAGGGAAGTGTGCTAAGGTTAAGTGCTGAATTCTTATCTGAAAACATGGAGGTGAGAAGGCATGACACAGTTAAGGAGCTAAAAGAAAAACCTGCCAACCAAGAATTTCATATCCGGCAGTGCTGACATGCAAAAATGAGGGAGAGTTCAAAATATTCACAGATAAGTAGAAATTAAGAAAGTTTGTCCACAAGAAATGTGCTCTTCAAGAACTAATTAAGGGAGTGCTGCAGGTTTAAAGGAAAGAAAAAAAAACAGGAGAGAGTTAGAAGACAGTGTAGAAAGGAAGATTATTATTAGTGATAAAAACCAAAAGCATTTAAAAAAAAGGAAGACATATACAAACTTATAGAAAAAATGCTTAATGTAAGTACTGACTTGACAGTAATAACATTGACTATTGACTTAAACTCTCCAATCAAGAGACACAGATTGGCAGAATGGATAAGGTAATATGAACCGTCTCTATGCTGTTGGCAACAATCTCTCCTTAGATTCAGTTAAGCAAGGAGATTGCAAATGAATGGTTAAAAATGATTTTACATGCAAACAATAACAACAACAACAAAAAGGGTGGGATTAGCTATACCAACATCAAATAAAATAGACTTTAAATGCAAAACTCTTGTAAGAGACAAAGAAGGGTCAATAAATGGGCAATCTATCAAGAAGAAATAACAATCAGAAATGAACCTAACCACAGTGTCCCAAATACATAAGACAAACAATAGAAAACTAAGGGGATAAATAGATGCTTCTACAATTATAGTGTAAGATTTTAATACACCATTATCACCACTGGACAGAACATCTTAACAGAGGGTTAATAAAGAAACAGAGACCTTGAATAATACATTAGAGGATCTAGACCTAATAGACATATGCAGAACATTACACCTAAATATAGCAGAATATACATTCTTCTCAAGGGCATATGGGTCATTCTCTATGATTGACTTTATACTAAGTCACAGAACAATTCTCAATGATTTTAGAAAGATTTATATTATATAAAATAATTTCTCTGATCACACAAATGAAGCTGGAAATTAATGAGGGACTAAAACCAAAATATGTGCAAATATATGGAAGTTAAACTACACAATCTTTAACAATCAGTGGGCCAAGGTAGAAATTGTAAAAGAAATTAGTACTGCCTTGAAACAAAAGAAAATGAGAACACAAAGTATCAAAACTTACGAAAGGCAGTGTTGATAGGTAAATTTATACCCATAAATGTTTATATTAAAAAAATAATAATGAGCTAAAATCGAAGAACTAACTGCACAATTGGAGGAACTAGAAAAAGAACAATGCAAACAGAAAGAAGAAAATAACAATGATTAGAACAGAACTAAATGAAATTAAAAATTTAAAACTAGAAAAATTAATGAAACTAAAACCTGGATCTGTGAGAAGATAAAATTGGCAAACACTTAGTTAAACTGACAATGAAAAAAAAGAAAGATGGAAAAATGTAAAATGAGAAAGGGAATATCATCAGTGACCCAATAGAAATAGAGTATCATAAGCGGATACTTTGAAAAACTGTATACAACAAGGATAACTTAGATGATATGGACAAATTTCTAGAAACACACAAGCAAACTGCATTATTGAAAGAAGGGACTGATGAACTCAACAGACCAATAACAAGTAATGAGATTGAACTATCCATCAAAAGCCTCACAAACAAGAAAGTCCAGGACAATATAGCTTCACGGGTGAATTCTACCAAGCATTTTCCACAACCAACTTACCCAATTCTGCTTAAAATCTTCAAAAAAGTAAAAGTGAAGTGAACATTATCTAACTCATTCTATGAAGTCAACATCATCTTAAATCAAAGTCACAGAAAGATTCCACAGGGGGAAAGAAAAACTACAGATCAATCTGCCTAATGAACCTGGATGCTAAAACCCTACAAAAAATACTTGCTAATCATATTCAACAACACATCGAATGAGTTATAGACCATCATCAAATAGGTTTTATTCCTTGTATGCAAGAACTGTGCAACATTAAAAATCAATCAGTGTAATATAGCATATTAAAATATCAAAAGAAAAAAAATCACATGGTCATCTGTATTGATGCAGAAAAACCATTTGACAAAATACAGCATCCTTTCATAATACAAAAGCACTTCAAAAGACAATAAGAGAAGGAAACCTCAACAGAATAAAAGCTATATCTGAAAAACCCACAGCTAACATTCTATTCAATGGTGAAAGGGTAAAGTCTTTCCTTCTAAAATCCAGAAAAAGACAACATTTCCCTCTGTCACTGCATTTATTAAATATTGTGCTAGAAAGATACTTGCTCAAGCATTTAGTCAAGAAAAATAAATAAAAGCCATATAACTTGGAAGTGAAGAAGTAAAATTTTCATTATTTGCAGGTGACATAATCCTATACATAGAAAGTTATGAAAAATATACAACAATGCTCCTAGAGCTGATATACAAGTTATAAGGTCAAGACTCAAGAATCAGTAGCATTTATATACAGTAATAATGAGCAATCTGAGGAGGAAGTCAAGAAAAATTTCTGTTTACAAAAGCAACTAAAAGGGATAGTGGAGCAAGATGGTGGCTGAGTGAGCTTACCTTACGGTCTCTCCTGCAAAGAAGTGGCTGGGCAGCATTGGAGGTTCTCCGGGACCAGGCTGTTTCAGGATTTTTGCAGGGCAGGAAGTGTCTGGACATCAATTTGGTGGGAAGGTAACAGAGAGGATTAGTCTATAAGACATAATTGAAATTCTATTGCATGGAGGTGAGAGCTGCACACGGGTTGCTCCCTCCCTGGGGAGGGGGGTGGAGCCACGGAACCGGCCCTGCGGTCGTGCTTTTTGGAGGCTCTGCAGTACTGGGGAATTCGCAAGCCCTGGGTGGGCTGTTAGGGGGTTGACAGGACGGGACGCCTTTGCAGACCAATATGGGAAGACAAATGGTGTTTTGTTGCGAAGCGGGGAATTTTTGATTGGGGACACAAGTAATAGTGCTTCTGCCTGGAGCCCCGCCCCCACAAGCCCGGCTGCCAATCTGCAGTGGAATTAGATTGCTGGCAATAAAGGGACGTAATTGGGAGGTTGTTATAGGGTGCGGTGAGGGGGGGGGGGACAGTCTGGAAGCCGATTGGGGAATATTTTGCGAAGCTTGGGAACTCCGGTTTTGGACTCTGTTGTCAGCGTTTCTGGCTGAAGCCCCACCCACAGGCCTGGCTTCTGATCTGTGTCATTAAATTGGCTGCAGTATAGAGGCGCCCTCAGGTGGCTGTTCTGGGGGATCACAGGGTGGGAGCTGTCCAGAAGCTGAATTGATGATACATCCACAGAATAGACCCCAGTGAGCAAGTGAATTGCAGGGTTCAGACATAACATAGAGTTTGCAGATCTGACTTCCCCCATAGGGCTGGCACCCAGCTGTGGGGATCCCTGAGGGCTGTGTTACACGGCGATGTTCCTAGGCTCCCTGTTGACCAGATTTGAGGTTGCCAGGTCTGTGTCCCCTAAACTCTGGTGGCCCACACTCCAGAGACTCACACGTCTTGAGTCTTCAATATCTCAGACTTTCCATCCCTGAATCCATCATGCCCTGAGGTCCATCTGAGGTCCTTGAATGCCCTAGCCCTCAACATTTGTGTTTTTTCTTTTTTGTTTCATTTTGTTTTGTTTTTATATTCATTTTATCTTATTTTTTACTTTTTTTAATGTCCTGATTGCTAACATTGCATTATCCCCTAGACTTTTCTCCCAGCGTATCCCCCAAAGTCTTTTTTTTTCTAGTTTTTTAGGGTTTTTTGTTGTTGTTGGTGTTGGTGTTGCAATTGTGGTTGGTGTATTTCTTTTTTTTTTCCTTTCCCCTACGTGTTCCCCGCCCTTTGCCCACCTCCTTTTTCTTTCTTCCTTTCTTCTCTTTTTTTTTCTGTTTTTTCTCTCTCTCTTGTCCCTCATTTTCTTCTTATTTTATTTTAACTTAATTATACAAAAGGAGCTGCAGGGAACACCTCACATTTGCTGGGTTTTCTCATCCTCCACTGCCTCATTTCTGTGTGAACTGATTTTGGCTACCTACACTATTCCCTTTCCTTTACATCTTGATATCCGCCATCATCTACTGTCTCTCCTATATTCCACCTCCCTTTCTTTGATCCACAAAGTGTCTAACTCTTAATTTCTAATACCTTTGTTTTGTTTTCTGTCTGTTATCCACTCTTGAAACTACTACCTTTCTTTTCTCTTCCCCGCTCTCATGAAAATACTAGCTTTTTAATTCATACCATATTCCTCCCATAGTCAGTCGACTACCTCATTATAGGTACTATACCTACTGCTATAACTCTACACAACTTATGTGAATCTAATATCCATCCTCCCAGATCTCATATTGTTGCTCTGTTAACATTTATCACCAATACTACTTTACACTTTTTCCTTGCTTACACAATTGCCTTTCCCGGCACTAATACTTTCCTTTAAAGTGAACTCAACCAGCAATAAGAAAGTAGAATAAGAAGAACAAAGTGACAAAGAGAAGATATAACACTTATGCAAAAAGAACAGCTAATTAATCCCCAAGACTAGACTAAGAGGCTAAGGAACTGATTAAACCGTCAAGATAAAATGATGACCAGACAGCAACAAAAATCTACAAACCAAACCAGTAATCAGGAAAACATGGCTGAATCCAATGAACAAACTAAAAATCAGGAAGGGGAGCAGAACTTCGCACAAGAAATGAAAGATCTCAGAACATTTATCACCGACAAATTTAATGAAGTAAAGGAAGAGATTAACAACATGAAGACAACACTTGGAGGGGAAATTGCAGACATACACAAAAAGATAACAGATATAATGGGAATGAACACCACAGTTCAAGGAATCAAAAATACACTTGCAGCAAATATCAGCAGACTAGAAGAGGCAGAGCAGAGAATTAGCGATGTGGAAGACAGTACATCGGAAATCAAACAGATAGTAGAATTGGTCGATAAAAAGGTAGAAAAAATCCAGCTAGGACTTAAGGACCTGAATGATAATGCAAAATGCTCTAACATACATATTATAGGCATTCCAGAAGGAGAAGAGAAGGGAAAGGGGTCAGAAGGGGTGTCGCAGGAAATAATGGCTGAAAGCTTCCCAAATCTACTGAAAGAAGCAGATGTACATATCCAAGAAGCACAGCACACCCCACTGGTCATAAACCCCAACAGGCCCACCCCAAGACATATACTTGTCAAATTATCCAATGCTCAAGACAAAGAGAAAATTCTAAAAGCAGCAAGAGAAAAGAAAACCATCACATACAAGGGAAACTCCATAAGATTAAGTGCTGATTTCTCATCTGAAACCATGGAGGCAAGAAGGCAGTGGTATGATATACTCAAGGTACTAAAAGAAAAAAATTTCCAACCAAGAATACTCTATCCAGCTAAACTAGCATTCAAAAATGTTGGGGAGTTCAAAATATTCACAGATAAACAGAAACTGAAAGAGTATGCCAACAAGAAACCTCCCCTTCAAGAAATTCTGAAGGGAGTTCTGCAGGAAGAATGGAAAAAAACAGGACAGGCAGAGTTGGAGGAGAGTATAAGAGCAACGAAAAAGACAAAAAGAGAAGGGGAAAAAAAAGCAAACAAAATATGACAAACACAACTCCAATCAAAATATGGCTAACACAAATAATTCCTTGAAAGTAATAACACTGAATGTCACCGGATTAAACTCACCTATGAAAAGATACAGACTGGGACATTGGATAAGGAAATATGACCCACCTATATGCTGTCTACAAGAGACACATCTCAGACCCAGAGACTCATGGAGGTTGAAAGTGAATGGCTGGAAAACAATCATACAAGCAAACAATAACCAAAAAAAAGGCAGGAGTAGCTATATTAATATCAGACAAAATAGACTTTAAATGCGAAACAATTATGAGAGACAAAGAAGGATACTACATTTTAGTAAAAGAGACAATCTGTCAAGAAGATCGAACAATCATAAATATTTATGCTCCTAACAAGGGCGCCTCTAAATATGTGAGGCAAATGCTGGAAAAACTAAGTGAAAGAATAGATGCATCTACAATTATAGTGGGGGATTTTAATACACCACTATCAACTCTGGACAGAACATCTCAAAAGAGAATCACTAAAGAAACAAAACATTTGAACAGTATATTAGAGGAGCTGGATCTAATAGACATATATAGATCATTAAACCCAAACAGCAGGATATACATTTTTCTCAAGTGCACATGGATCATTCCCCAAGATAGACCATATGCTAGGCCACAAAGAAAGGCTTAATGAATTCAGAAAGATCAAAATCATACAAAATAATATCTCTGACCACAGTGGAGTGAAGCTGGAAATTTGCAAGGGTCAGAGGCCCAGATTTCACACCACAATTTGGAAATTAAACAGCACACTCTTAGAAAAACAGTGGGTCAAAGAGGAAATCTCAAAAGAATTCAACGACTACCTTGATTCAAATGATAATGATAACACAACATACCAAAATTTATGGGATGCAGCAAAAGCAGTACTGAGAGGGAAATTTATAGCCATAAATTCATATATCAAAAAAGAAGAAAGAGCAAAAATTGAAGAACTAACTTACACATTTGGAGGAATTAGAAAAACAACAACAAAGTAAATCCAACAGGAAGAAGGAAGGAAATAACAAAGATAAGAGCAGAACTAAATGAAATAGAAAGTAAGAAAGCACTTGAAAAGATAAACAAAACCAAGAGCTGGTTTTTTGAGAAGATCAACAAAATTGACAAACCTTTAGCGAGACTAACAAAGAAAAAAAGAGAGAAGATGCAAGTACACAAAATAAGAAATGAGAAAGGAGATATCACCACTGACCCCACATAAATAAAGACTATCCTAAGAGGATACTTTGAAAAACTATATTCCAACAAAAATGACAATTCAGAGGAAATGGACAAATTCCTAGCAAAGCATAAGCAGCCCATATTGACAAAAGAAGAAATTGATGATCTCAACAAACCAATCACAAGTAAAGAGATAGAATCCATCATTAAAAACCTCCCAACTAAGAAGAACACACGGCCAGACTTCATAGGTGAATTCTACAAAACATTCCTGAAAGAACTAACACCAATCCTGCTGAAACTATTCAAAAACATCAAAACAGAAGGAACTTTGCCTAACTCCTTCTATGATACCAACATTACCCTAGTACCAAAGCCAAACAAAGACACCACAAGAAAGGAAAATTACAGACCAATTTCTCTAATGAACCTAGATGCAAAAATACTTAACAAAATACTTGCTAATCGTATTCAACAACACATTAAACGAATTATACACCACGACCAAATGGGATTCATTCCAGGTATGCAAGGATGGTTCAACATAAGAAAATCAATCAATGTAATACACCATATAAACAGATTGAAGGCAAAAAAAATCACATGATTATATCTATAGATGCAGAAAAAGCATTTGGCAAAACACAGCACCCCTTCTTGATAAAAACACTCCAAAAGATCGGAATACAAGGAAATTTTTTGAACATGATAAAAAGTATATATGAAAAACCTACAGCCACATTGTTTACAATGGAGAAATCCTAAAATCCTTCCCTCTAAAGTCAGGAACAAGACAAGGATGACCATTGTCTCCCCTTCTATTTAACATTGTCTTAGAAGTACTTGCTTGAGCACTGACGCAAGAACCAGACATAAAAGTCATTCAAATTGGAAAGGATGAAGTCAAAATTTCATTATTTGTAGATGACATGATCCTATACATAGAAAACCCTGAGAGATCTACAACAAAGCTTCTAGAACTCATAAATGAGTTTAGTAAAGTCACAGGTTATAAGATCAATGCACAAAAATCAGTAGCATTTTTGTACACCAATAATGAGAAAGATCAGGAGGAAACCAAGGAACAAATACCATTTACAATAGTAAAAAAAAAAAATCAAATATTTAGGAATAAATTTAACTAAAGATGTAAAAAACTTATACACTGAGAACTGTACAAGACTGTTCAAGGAAATCAAAGAAGACCTAAATAAATGGAAGAATATTCCTTGTTCATGGATAGGAAGACTAAATATTATTAAGATGTCTATCCTACCAAAACTGATCTACACATTCAATGCAATCCCAATAAAAATCAACACAGCCTTCTTTAAGGAACTAGAAAAACTATGAAATTTATTTGGAAAGGAAAGAGGCCCCAAATAGCCAAAGGCATATTGAAAAAGAAAAAAGAAATTGTAGGAATCACACTACCTGACTTCACAACATACTACAAACTATAGTAGTGAAAACAGCATGGTATTGGCATAAGGAGAGACACACAGACCAATGGAATTGAATTGAAAGTTCTGATATAGAATCTCACATATATAGCCATATAATATTTGATAAAGCCACCAAACCCTCTCAACTAGGAGAGAATGGCCTATTCAACAAATGGTGCCTGGAGAACTGGATAGCCATAGGTAGAAAAATGAAAGAGGATTACCATCTCACACCTTATACAAATATCAACTCAAGATGGATCAAAGACCTAAATATAAGACCCAAGACCATAAAGACCTTGGAAAGCAGTGTAGGGAAACATCTACAGGACCTTGTAATAGGAAATGGCTTCATGAATATCACACCAAAAGCACGAGCAGCAAAAGAACTAATAGATAAATGGGACTTCCTCAAAATTAAAGCCTTCTGCACCTCAAAGGAGTTTGTCAAGAAAGTAAAAAGGGAACCCACACAATGGGAGAAAATAGTTGGCAACCATACATCTGATAAGAGACTTATAACTTGCATATATAAAGAACACCTATATCTTGAAAATAAAAAGATAAACAACCCATTTAAAAAATGGGAAAAAGATTTAAACAGACACTTCTCAAAAAAAGAAATACAAATGGCTAAAAAGCACATAAAAAAATGCTCCAAATCTCTAGCTATCAGGGAAATGCAAATCAAAACTACAATGAGATACCATCTTACTCCCATAAGATTGGCAGCTATGAAAAAAACAGAAGAATACAAATGCTGGAGAGGATGTCAAGAAAGGGGAACACTCATCCACTGCTGGTGGAAATGCAGAAGGATCCAACCATTCTTTAGGACAGTTTGGCATTTTCTCAAAAAACTAAACATAGATTTGCCATATCACCCAGCAATACCACTACTGGGTATATACCCAGCAGAACTGAAAACAAGGACACAAACCGATATATATACACCAATGTTCATAGCAGCACTGTTCACTTTCGCCAAAAGTTAGAATCAACCCTAATGCCTATCAACAGATGAGTGGATCAATAAAATGTGGTATATACATACAATGGAATACTACTCTGCTGTGAGAACAAATACACTACAAACACACGTGATAACATTGATGAATCTTGAGAACCTTATGTTGAGTGAAGCAACCCAGGCATTGAAGGACAAATACTACATGACCTCAATGATATGAAATAAGCAAGCTGCCTCAGAGAGCTAGAGACTGGAAGATAGTCTTACAGGAAATCGGGGGGTGGAGGAAGGATGTGAGCTGACGTCTGCAGGGGTGGAATCTATGATGAGCTGGCGCTAAGTATGAGCACAAAGAAGAGATAAAATGGGGGAAGGGGTTGCCTTTGGGTGGGGCTTTGTGGGTTTGAGGGGGGCTGGGGCTGGGCGGATGGGTAATATTGCTCAAAAAGTGGGGGGAGGGAGGGGCAACATATGAACATAGGAGAGTGTCAGGTGTTGGTTGAGAGTAAAATGCTGAGAAAATCGTATCAAAATATAATTAGGAGGGTTACCTGTTTAGGATGCTCAGAGGGGATGGTCTGACGTGGGACAGACTCCTGGGGAGTGTCTGAGTGCTCATTTTGCCAGGGTGGGTTGTACCATTGGGTAGAGACCCAAGTAGTGAGAGTGGGGGTGGACCCACATCCTGGGGAGGACTAATGCCATCAAATAGAGGGAACTGTATCTCTTAAGAGAAAGGGTGGCTCCCAGGGCATTAGGGCCGTTGAGCAAGTTAGGCCCTGAACACTGTTGCAAGTATCTCTGGACATGGCTCCTTAGGAAATGGAGGTTGGCTGTCACTGTGGGCCCCAAGGGGAGGGGAAAATGGATGTTGAATGGTTGGAACCAAGGTAAATGTGGGGTAAGAGAGAAGTTTCATGAGAGTACACAAGGATGGATATAAAACATGTAATATTTCACCATAAACATATAGGGGATGACAGACTAATAATGTAAACCATAATGTAAAACATAGGATAACTAAAAATTTAGAAAACTGTATATCCCAAAGTATGGACCACAATGTAAGCACAGATGTCACCTTGTTTGAAAGCTATTGTCTCAGAATCTGTACATCAGTTTAAGTAAATATGATGTGAATAAGTTATAAGAATATTGCTGTGGAAGGGAAAAGGTTTTATGGTAGATGTGTGGGAGTACTGTATATTGTATATATGAATTACTGTGATCTAGGGCTCTTGTGAAGAGAAGCTCAATAATTAGGAAAAAAGAAAAGAAAAAGATAGGATGTAGAATTTTTCCAAATCAATATGTATTCTATATCTAACCTTTAAACCCATCACTATATTCCATTTTACTAGTAAGGGATCCTGACATTATATTGGGCTTCACTTTTCAGGAATTTTTGGATCACAGAGTGGTTCAACAATGGCAGCGGAGGAATACTGGTAGAGGATGCTATTGACAGGTGATATATGGTTGACAGGGAGCTATACAGGGCATATGTCCAGGGTGCATGGTAATGTTTGGATATACTCATAGTGGCAACAATTAAAAACTACAGCTGTGGGGGTACTGGGTTCCTGGCTGGGGGTGCTCTGTTGTGGTCCCTAGGGGAGCAATGGCAGTCCCCCAGGTGCAATGGTAAGGACCAGGAAGGAATGAGGGTCCAACAGTGAGCCCATGATACTAATGACTATGCTTGTGAGCCTATATGCCTGAAATAAGAACAAGGCCTAGAGCAGCACTGTGCCTAGGAGTTTCCTCCTGACAGCCTTCATGTTACTCAAATGTGGCCAGTCTCAAAGCCAAACTCAGCATGTAAATGCAATGCCTTCCCCCCAGCATGGGACATGACACCCAGGGATGAGCCTCCCTGGCACCGAGGGATCACTACCAAGTACCAACTGATGATGCAACTAGAAAATGACCTTGAATTAAAGGTTCAACGTGGACCAGCAGAATATCACTGTCTACATATAATAACAGGAGTTAAAAATGCTGTTTGACCTAAATTAAGGGGGAAATGGAAAGGACAAATGAGTTTATATGGCTATGAGTCTCTAAAAAAGAGTCTGGAGGATGTCAGAAGGATTGCCCTTATACACACCTGAGCAGAGTCTCAGAGACAGATAAAGTAGATACAACCCCAGGTATTGGTTCTTTTGAGGGCTAAAGAGACCCACATGTTCTATGGTCATGGCAGATGGGGTTCATTGCCATGTCAGTTGGCCCTTCTATGGAGCTGGTGTTTTTGTGTGATGGAGCTGGACACAGATGGGATCTCTTTTCACAAGGCTTTCATGCTACTTTACTGGAAGTGTAGTTGGTGCTGGGGTTTAAGATATATCTAGGGGATTTGAATCTCTGGACTGACAATATGATAGCCAGGCCCTGAGCCTCAACAGACTTCAACTCCTACACTCTGATTTATTGGACTTACCCCACTGTGCTAACATGGAGTTGAAGAATGTCAACCACCACACCATGGAGCCTAGAGTGCCTACAACTGAAAGCAGGAGGATTGCATCCAGTATCCATGTGGAATCTGAGCCTCCTCTTGACATAGAGTGCAATGGACACAACCAGTCCAAGGTCCACAGAGAAAAGGTGGCATTGGTGTGGGAAAAGTGGCCATGGTGGCTGATGGGTATGGGGAGTGGGAGGAAGAGGTGAGATGTGGAGGCATTTTTGGGACTTGGAGTTGTCCTGGGTGGTGCTTCAGGGACAATTACCGGACATTGTAAATCCTCCCAGGGTCCATTGGATGGAACGTGGGAGAGTATGGGCTATGATGTGGACCATTGACCATGAGGTGCAGAGATACCCAGAGATGTACTTACCAAATGCAATGGATGTGTCATGATGATGGGATTGAGTGTTGCTGGGGGGGAGGGGGGAGTGGTGGGGTGGGGGTGGTGGGGTTGAATGGGACCTCATATTTTTTGAATGTAATATTTTTACAAAATGAATAAAATTAAAAAAAAGCAACTAAAAGAATCAAATATCTAGGAATAAACTTAAGTGTAAAGTACTTATGCACAGAAAATTACACAACATTGTAAAAGGAAATCAAAGAAGATTAAATAAATGGAAAAATATTCCATGATCATGGATTGGAAGACTAAACATCATTAAAATGTCTGTCCTAACCAAGCTGATTTACAAATTTAATGCAATCCTAATAAAAATTACAACAGCATTTTTACTGAACTGGAAAAGCCTATTATGAAATTTATTCTGAAGAGCAAGGGGCACCAATTAGTCAAAAGTGTTTGAAGAGGAGTGCAGGGCAAGATGGCATCTGAATGAGTGCACCTCATAATCTCTCCTGCAAAGAAGTGGCTAGGTGGGGTTGGAGTCCTGCCAGAGTGGGCTGTTTCAGGGGCTTGCAGGGCAGGTGATGTCTGGACACTGATTTGGAGAGAGAGGGACAGAAGTGGTGCTTGCTAGAGGTAGAATTTTGGGTTTCTGACATGGAGGTTAGAAGTTGTGGGCGGGACCATTCCCCCTAGGGCTGTCAGCCGGGGCGTTCCCTGAAAACTGTTGGTTGTGCAGCCGCATTCCCAAGCCCCATGTTTCCCAGATGCATGGTTCCAGGGTCCATGTCCCCTAAGCCCCCATAGCCCACACTCCAGAGATCCACATATCTTATGTCCGCATTATCCCAGACTTCCCATTTCCAAATCCAGCACTCCCTGAGATCCGTGATAGTCCTAGCCCTTCAGTTTTGGGCTGACTCTGAGTGTGAGAGATTTGGTGGGAGACATGGAGGGGCTAGGTGAGTGGGTTCAATTTCCTGCCCCCTCCCCTTCTTTTGAGCTTGGAGGGGCATACCAGCTGGCTTGGGGAGAGCCTGGGAAGAAAGGAGAGGTGAATCTGCTGAAAAAAACCAATTTACCTAAACACCCTCGGAAAGGAAACTTGATCTGGGAGAAGAAGGAGTCAGAATATTAATTAGCCCTCCCCTAGCACACCTAAGGGAGAGGGACTGTAGGATGTGCTTTCCAAGCTTCCGATAGCGTATTTGCGGAAATAAAGAGTTATTGTCTTCTGTGTTGAGTTAGTTCACCAAGGACCCACTTGACTATCCTACTGGACGCATCATGCAGCTTTCCTGCTGCCCTGGGAGAGAGGAAAGTGAGGAAGGAAGAAAGCGGGAATGTCAGATTCCTAAGCATTTTATTTAACTGCAAAGAGGATTCCTAGCTTGAGACTTTGGCTTTTTCATTGTTGTTGCTGTTGTTGTAAGTTTGTCTTCTGGTTTTTCCTTCCTCTTTACCCACCAAAGGCCCTTTTTCTTTGCTTTATTTCTCTTTCCTTTTCTTGTTTGCATCCCCCCTTTTTTTGTCCCACTTCCCTTTTTTTCTTTGTTTTTCCTTTCTCTTCTTTTTTTAAAATTTAATATAGGTACTGCAGGGAGTGCTTCACATTTGGTGTGTTTCCTCATCCTCCATTTCCTCTTTTCTGTGAGTATTGATTTTGGCTACCAACACTATCCCTTTTCTTCTACATCTTTCTATCCTTCATCATTTATTGTTTCTCTTACATTCCAACTCTCTTTGTTTGGACCCCAAATTTTCTGACTTTTTATTTCTAATACCTTTGTTCTGTTTTCTGTCTTTTATTCACTCTTTACATTATTGTCTTTCTTTTCTCTTTCCCTCTGTCCTGAAACACTGGCCTTTTAATTCATACTATATTCCCCCTCATATTTAGTTGACTGTCTCATTATAGAGTAGGTGCTCTACTTTACTTTCTGTTATAACTCTACACAGCTTGCATGAGTCTAATATTCATTCTCCTAGATCTCACATTGTTCCTCTGTTAACATTTACTGTCAATACTACTAATATACATTTTCTTTTCTTACTCATTTTGCTTTCCCTGGTCCTAATATTTTCCATCAAGTGAACTTAGCCAGAAATAAGAAAATAGAATAAGAACAAAGTGACAAAGGAAAGACATAACACATATGCAAAAACAATTAATTAATGCCCAAGACTAGGCAAAGAAGCTAGGGAACTGATTAAATCCATCAACATAATATGATGACCAGACAGCAACAAAAAACTACAAACCAAACCAATAATCAGGAAAACATGCCCAAATCCAATGAACAAACTAAAAACCAGGAAGAGGAGCAGAACATCAAACAAGTAATTAAAGCTCTCAAAACATATATTAGTGATCAATTTGATGAAGTGAAGGAAGAGATTAAGAATATGAAGAAAACACTTGGAGAGAATACAGAAGAAATTGCAACCATATACAAAAAGATAGCAGATATTATGGTAATGAACTGCACAATTCAAGAAATCAAAAATACATTCTCAGCAAATAACAGTAGATTAGAAGAGGCAGAGGAGAGAATTAGTGATGTGGATGAGTATATATGAAATCAAACAGTAGAACTGATCGATAAAAGATAGAAAAAATCCAGCTAGGACTTAGGAACCTGAATGACATTGCAAGATGCACAAACATGTGCATTATAGGCATCCCAGAAGGAGAAGAGAAAGGAAAGGAGACAGAAGAGGTGTTGGAGGAAATAATGACTGAAAACTTCCCAAATCTACTGAGGGAGATGTAGGTACATGTCCAGGAAGCACAATGCACCTCAAACAGCATAAATCCCAATGCTAAAGAGAAAGAGAAAATTCTAAAAGCAGCAAGAGAAAAGAGAACCATCACATACAAAGAAGGCCCCATAAGATTAAGTGCTGATTTCCCATCTGAAACCATGGAAGCAAGAAGGCAGTGGTATGACATAGTCAAGGTACTACAAGAAAAAAAATTTCCAACCAGGAATACTCTATCCAGCTAAGCTAGCATTCAAAAATAATGGACCCAGGCATTGAAGGACAAATACTACATGACCTCAATGATATGAAATAAGTAAAGCTAGAGACTGGATGATAGGCTTAAAGGAATTTGGGTGGTAGAGGAAGGTCGTGAGCTGACACCTACCTGGGTGAAATCCATGATAAGCTGGAGGTATTTGTACATGGAAGGGATAAAATGGGAGCATAGGGAAACCTTTGGTTGGGACTTTGTGGGCTTGAGGGAGACTAGGGATGAGAGGATGGGTAATATATCTCAAGAAATTGGGGGGAGGGAGGGGTAACATATGAACATAGGAGATTGTCAGGTATGTGGTTGAGAGTATATTGTTGAGAAAACTTTTCCAAAAATATAATAATTAAGGTTACCTGTTTAAGATGCTTAAAGGGGAGAATCTGACACAAGCAGGCTTCTAGGAAGTGTGCAAGTGCTCATTTTGTCGTAGTGGGTTATATCATTGGATGGAAACCCATACTGAAGGATGACCTTGAATAAAAGGGTCAATTCAGACCAGCAGAATATCTTAGACTACATGTAATATCAGGAGTTAAAAATGCTTTTTGACCCTACATGAAAGGGGGAAATGGAAAGGACAAATGAGTTTATATGGCTATGAGTCTCCAAAAAAGAGCTGGGAGTCATCAGAGGGGTCACCCTTATGCACACCTCAGCAGAATCCCAGAGCCAGCTAAAGTAGATACAACCCCAGGTATTGGTTCTTCTGAGGGCCACAGAGACCCACAGGTTCTATGGTCATGGCAGATGGACTTCAGTGCCATGACAGTTGGCCTTACTTTGGAGTTTGTAGTCCTGAGTGTGATGGAATTGGACTCGGGTGTGGTCTCTGTTTAAAAGTCTCTCCTGTCACTTTTACTGGAACTGTGGTTGGTGCTGGGGTTTAGTGTATACTTGGGGGACCTGAATCTCTGGACTGTCCATGTAATAGCCAGGCCCTGAGCCTCAACAGACTTGCAACTCCTATCCTCCGGTTTATTGGACTTACCCCAGCCAGCTAACAGGGAGGTAAAGAAGGTCAACCACCACACCAGGGAGCCAAGAGTACCTACAACTGCAAATAGAAGAATTGCATCCATCATCCAAGTCGAGTTGGAGCATTCTTTTGATAGAGGGGTGAAGTGGACATAGCCATCCCAGAGTCCACAGGATGGAGCAATAGAGTATGGATTAGAGTGGACTTACTGATACTCTATTCTGGAACTAATGTGATTAGTAGTGGAAGTAAATGTAACACTAAGATGGAGAAAGTGGACATGGTAGCTGCTGAGGGTGGAAATGGGAAGAAGAGATGTGATATTGGGGCATTTTCAGGACTTGGAGGTGTCCTGGGTGGTACTGCAGGGACAGTTACTGGACATTGTATGTTCTTCCCATGGCCCACTGGGTGCACTGGGGGAGAGTGTAAACTGTAATGTGGACCATTGACCACGAGGTGCAGCAGTGCTCATAGATGTATTCACCAAGTGAAATGAATGTCCCATGATGATGGAGGAGGTTGTGGTTATGGAAAGAGTGGGGTGAAGGAGGTGGGGGGGTATATGGGGACCTCATTTTTTAATGTAGCATTAAAAATAAATAAATTAATTAAAAAATTAATATAGAAAAAAAGATGTTACTAATAGGGGAAGATGGGGGAAGTGGGGATGAAGTGCATGGGAATCCCTTATACTTTCTATATAACTTTTTTGTAATCTAAAATTTGTTTAAAAAATAAAGTTTATTATATTAAAAAAAATGATGGAGACTACAAAATATTCACAGATAAACAGAAACTAAGAGAGTATGCCAAAAAGAATCCTGCCCTTCAAGAAATACTAAAGGGAGTTCTGCAGGAAGAAAGAAAAAACAGGAAAAGCAGAGTTGGAGGAGAGTGTAAGAGTAATTAAATATACAAAAAGAGGGGAAAATCAAACAAAATATGACAAACACAAATCCAAAAAATATGGTTAATATAAATAATTCCTTGAAAGTAATAACACTGAATGTCAATGGATTAAACTCACCTGTCAAAAGATTCAGACTGGAAGATTGGATAAGGAAATATGACCCATTTATATGCTGTCAACAAGAAACACATCTTAGACCCAGGGATTCAAGGAGGTGGAGAGTGAATGGTTGGAATACAATATCATAAGCAACAATATATATATATAAAAGGGCAGGAGTAGCTATATTACTATCAGACAAAAAGAGACTTTAAATGCAAAACAATTGTGAGAGACAAAGATGGACACTACATGTTAGTGAAAGGGATAATCTTTCAAGAAGAACAAGCAATCATAAATATTTATACTCCTAACAAGGGTGCCTCCAAATATGTGAGGAAAACATTAGATAAACTAAGCGAAATAATAGATACCTCTACAATTATAGTGGGAGACTTTACAACACCACTATCAACTTTGGACAGAACATCTCAAAAGAGAATCAATAAAGAAATAAAAACTTTGAACAGTATATTAGAGGAGCTGGACCTAATAGACATATACAGAACATTACACCCAAATACAGCAGGATATACATTTTTCTCAAGTGCACATAGATCATCATCTAAGATAGACCATATGTTAGGCCACAAAGAAAGTCTCAATAAATTCAGAAAGATTGAAATCATAAAAAACAATTTCTCTGACCACAGTGGAGTGAAGCTGGAAATCGTCAAGAGCCAGAAGCTCAGATTTTGTAACAAGATATGGAAATTAAACAACACACTCTTAGAAAAACAGTGCGTCAAGGAGAAATCTCAAAAGAAATAAAAAACTACCTTGAAACTAATGAAAATGATAACACAACATATCAAAACTTATGGGATGCAGCAAAAGCAGTTCGGAGAGGGAAAATTGTAGCCATAAACTCATATCTCAGAAAAGAAGAAAGAGCTAAAATTGAAGAACTAACTGCACACTTGGAGGAATTAGTTAGAATACTACAAAGGAATCCCAAAGGAAGAAAAAAGAAAAAAGAACAAAGATCAGAGCAGAACTAAATGAAATAGAAAATAAGAAAGCACTTGAAAAAGTAAAAAAAACTAGAAGCTGGTTCTTTGAGAAGATCAATAGAATTGACAAACCCTTAGTTACTCTAACAAAGAAAAAAGAGAGAAGATGCAAATACACAAAATAATAAATGAGAAAGGAGATATCATCACTGACCCGAAATAAATTCTGTCATAAGAGGATACTTTGAAAAATGACATTCCAACAAGAAGGACAATTTAGAGGAAATGGACAAATTCCTAGAAACACATAAGCAGCTTACACTGATGAAAGAAGAAAATGATGATCTCAACAAACCAATCACAAGTAAAGAGATAGAATCAGTCATTAAAAACCTTCCAATTAAGAAGAGCCCTGGGCCAGATGGCTTCACAGGTGAATCTACAAAACATTACAGAAAGAACTAACACCAATCTTGCTGAAACTCTTCCAAAACATCAAAACAGAAGGAACATTGCCTAACTCATTCTATGATGCCAACATTGCCCTAGTACCAAAGCCAAACAAAGACACCACAAGAAAGGAAAATTATAGACTAATCTCTCTAATGAACCTAGATGCAAAAATCCTCAACAAAATACTTGCTAATCATATTCAACAACACATTAAAAGATTAATACACCAAAACCAAGTGGGATTCATTCCTGGTATGCAAGCATGGTTCAACAAAAGAAAATAAATTAATGTAAAGCACCATATAAATAGATTGAAGGGAAAAAGTCACATGATCATGTCCATAGATGCAGAAAAGCATTTGACAAAATACAGTACCCTTGATAAAAACACTGAAAAACATTGGAATAGAAGGAACTTTTCTGAATATGATAAAAGGTATATATGAAAAACCACAGCTAACACCATTTACAATGGTGAAATCCTAAAATTTTTCACTCTAAGATCAGGAACAAGACAAGGATGCCCACTATCACCCCTTCTATTTAACATTATCTCAGAAGTATTTGCTCAAGCACTGAAGCAAGAACCAGACATAAAAGGCACCAAAATTGGAAAGAAAGAAGTCAAAATTTTGTTATTTGCAGATAACATGATCCTATAAATAGAAAACCCTGAGAAGTCTATAAGAAAGCTTCTAGAACTCATAAATGAGTTCAGTACAGTCACAGGTTATAAGATCAATGCACAAAAATCAGTAGCTTTTCTGTACACCAATAATGAGCAATCTCAGGAGGAAATAAAAAAACAAATACCATTTAATTAAAAAAAACTTATACACAGAAAATTACACAACACTATTCAAGGAAATCAAAGAAGAATTAAATAAATGGAAGAATATTCCCTGTTCATGAATAGAAAGACTAAATATTATTAAGATGTCTATCCTACCAAAACTGATCTACTCATTTAAGGCAATCCCAATATAAATCAACACAGCATTCTTTAATGAACTAGAAAAACTAGCTATGAAATTTATTTGGAAAAGAAAGAGGCCCTGAATAGCCAAAGACGTATTGAAAAAGAAAAACAAAATTGGAGGAATCACACTACCTGACTTCAAAACATACTACAAAGCTACAGTAGTGAAAACAGCATGGTATTGGCACAAGGATAGGCACACAGACCAATGGAACTGAATTGAGAGTCCTTATATAGATCCTCATATATACAACCACATAATATTCGACAAGGCTACCAAACCCACTCAACTGGGAGAGAGTGGCCTCTTCAACAAATGGTGCCTGGAGAACTGGATATCCATATGTAAAAGAATGAAAGAGGATTACCAACTCACACCTTATACAAAACTCGACTCAAGATGGATCAAAGACCTAAATATAAGAGCCAAGACCATAAAGACATTGGAAAGCAATGTAGGGAACCATCTACAGGACCTTGTAATAGGAAATGGCTTCATGAACTTCACATCCAAAGCACAAGCAGCAAAAGAACAAATAGATAAATGATACTTCCTCAAAATTAAAGCCTTCTGCACCTCAAAGGAGTTTGTCAAGAAAGTGAAAAGAAAACCTACAAAATGGGAGAAAATATTTGGTAACCATATATCTGATAGAGGACTTATATCCTGTATATATAAAGACTTTCTATATCTCAAAAATAAAAAGACAAACAACCCATTTAAAAAATGGTTAAAAGATGTAAACAGGCACTTCTCCAAAGAAGAAATACAAATGGCTAAAAAACACATGAAAAAATCCTCAAAATCACTAGCTATTAGGAAATGCAAATCAAAACTACAATGAGATACCATCTTACTCCCGTAAACTTGGCAGCTATGTAAAAAACAAAGACTACAAGTGCTGGAGAGTATGTGGAGGAATGGGAACACTCACCCATTGCTGGTGGGAATGCAGAAGGATACAGCCATTCTGGAAGACAGTTTAGCAGTTTCTCAAAAAACTAATTATAGATTTACCATATGACCCAGCAATTCCACTGCTGGGCATATACACAGCAGAACTGAAAAGGACACAAACTGATATATGCACACCAATGTTCATAGCAGCACTATTCACTACTGCCAAAAGTTGGAGTCAACCCAAAAGCCCAACAACAGATGAATGGATAAATAAAATGTGTTATATACATACAATGGAATACTACTCAGCCATAAGAATGAATACAGTACAAACATATGTGGTAACATGGATGAATCTAGAGAACCTTATGTTGAGTGAAGCAACCCAGGCATTGAAGGACAAATACTTCATGAACTCACTGATATGAAATAAGTAAATCAAACTGTCTCAGAGAGCTAGAGACTGGATGATAGACTTAAAGGAATTTGGGGCATAGAGGAAGGTTGCAAGCTGACACCTACCTGGGTGAAATCTATGATAAGCTGGAGGTAAGTATTTGTACAGGGAAGGGATAAAATGAGTGCATAGAGATACCTTTGGGTGAGGCTTTGTGGGCTTGAGGGAGGATAGAGATGGGAGGATGGGTAAGATGGCTCAAGAAATAAGGGGACGATGGGGGGGAACATTTGAGCATAGGAGATTGTCAGGTATGTGGCTGAAAGTATAATGTTGAGAAAACTTTTTCAAAAATATAATAAGGAAGGTTACCTTTTTAAGATATTTAAAGGAATTTCACACAGGGCAGGCTTCTATGGAGTGTGTGAATGCTCATTTTGTCATAGTGGGTTATATCATTGGATGGAGACCCATACAATGAGAGTGAAGGTATACCCACATTCTGGGGAAGACTGATGTTCTCAAATAGAGGGAATTATATCTCAAGAGAGAATTGGTGGCTCCCAGTGGGTTAGGGCAGTTGATCATGTCAAGACTCAACATTGTTGCAAGTATCTCTGAATATGGTCCTTCAAGTAATGAAGATTGATTGTCACTGTGGACCCTGAGAGGAGGGGGAAAGACGTATTGAATAGGTGGAATCAGTGTAACTGTGGGGCAATGGCAGTGTTCCACAAGATTATGCAAAGATAGATATAGGACATGTTAAAGTACACCAAAAATGTATAAAAACCTATAGGCTAAAATGTAAACCATAATGTAAACCCAAGTGTAACGATGTTTGAAAGCTATTGTCTCAATATCTGTACATCAGTTGCAGCAAATATAATATGAACATGTAAAAAGATCATTGCTGGGGAAGGGACAAAGTGTTCAATGCTGGACATGTGTGAATATCGTATATCGTATATATGAATTACTGTGATAAACCTTTTATGAACAGAAACTTAATAATTAGAGAAGAAAAGAAAAGAAAAGAAATGAAAAGAAAAGAAAAGGAAAGAAGAAAAGAAAAAAAGAGAAAAAGGAGGTAGACACTGATGAAGAAATGGAAGAAATTGCCTTGCCACTGTACATACAGGGCAACATCTATAGCAGTGACAAAAGGCAAAAAATCAAAAACAAAACTTTCCTTTTTAAATTTTTTGATAACCCAATTTATTTTTATTTAATTTTTCTAAATTAGTGTGTATTCTGTATCTAACTTTTAAACCCATCACTATATTCCATTTTACTATTAATGGAACCTGGCAAAATATTAGGTATCATTTTTGAGAGGTTTTGGATCACAGAGAGGTGCAACTATGGCAGGGGAGTAATACTGGTGTGGCATGTTATTGATAGGGGGCACATGATTGGAAGGGATTTCTCTAGGGCACGTATATAGGGTACATAAAAGTGTTTGGATATTTTCATTGTGGTTGCAGTTAAAAATGACAACTGAGGGGCTGAGTTCCTAGCTGGGGTGGGGATTCTATCACATTCCCAAATGGAACAGCAACAATCTCCCAAGTGCAATGGCTAAGACCAATAATGAAGAATGGTCCAACAATGAGCCCTTGATACTAATGAGTATGCTTGTGAGCCTGTGTGCCTGAAATAAGAACTAGGCCTAGAGCTGCAGGATGCCTAGGAATTACCTTCTGAGAGCCTCCATGTTGCTCAAATGTGGCCAGTCTTGAAGCCAAACTCAGCATGTAAAAGCATTATGTTCCCTGCAGTGTGGGACATGACTCCTGAGGATGAGCCTCCCTGGCACCAAGGGATTACTATCAAGTATGAGCAGATGATGTAACTAGAAAATGACCTTGAATAAAAGGGTCAACTCAGACCAGCAGAATATCTCAGCCTACATGTAATATCAGGTGTCAGAAATTCTTTTTGAAACCTTGAATAAAAGGGGGAAATGGAAAGGACAAATGAGTTTATATGGCTGTGAGTCTCCAAAAAAGAGTCAGGAGGTCATCAGAGGGGTCATTCTTATGCACACCTCAGCAGGGTCCCTGAGACAGCCAAAGTAGATACAAACCCAGGTATTGGTTCTTCTGAGGGCTACAGAGACCCACAGTTTCTATAGTCATGACAGATGGAGTTCAGTGCCATGTCAGTTGGCCTTACTTTGGAGTTTGTGTTCCTGAGAGTGACAGAGCTGAACTCAGATGTGATCCTTTTTCACAAGCCTGTTACTTTTACTGGACCTGTGGTTGGCGCTGGGATTTGGTGTATGCTCAGGGGACCTGAATCTCTAGACTGTCCATGTTATAGCCAGGGCCTGAGCCTCAAGAGACCTGCAACTCCTACCCTCTGGTTTAATGAACTTACTCCAGCCAGCTAAAAGGGAGGTGAAGAAGGTAAACCACTGAACCAGGCAGCCAAGAGTGCCCACAATTGCAAGCAGGAGAATTACATCCATCATCCATATGGAATCTAAGCCCCCTCTCAATATAGAGGTGGAGTGGATGTAACCTTCCCAGAGTCCACAGGATGGAGGAATGGAGTATGGATTAGAGTGGACTTACTGATATTCTATTCTGGAACTATTGTGATTATTAATGGAAGAAAATGTAGCATTAATGTGGAGAAAGTGGCCATGGTAGTTGCTGAGGGTAGGGAGAGGGAAGAAGAGTTATGATGTGTGGGCATTTTCAAGACTGGGAGCTGTCCTGGGTGGTACTGCAAGTACAGTTGCTGGACATTGTAGGTCCCACCATGGCCCACTGGATGAACTGGGTGAGAGTGTAAACTACAATATAAACCACTATTCATGTGGTGCCACAGTGCTCCAAAATGTATTCACCAAATGCAATGAATGCGCCACGATGAGGAAAGAGGTTGTTGATGTGGGAGGCGTGTGGTGAGGGGGTGGGCGCTATATGGAGACCTCATATTTTTTTTAATGTAACATTAAAAAATATAAGAATACATATATATTGAAAAAGAAAAACATAATTGGAGTAATCATGGTACCTGAACTTAAAGTAGAGTTTCTTAACCAGGGGTACACAGAAAGATTTCAGGGAGTCTGTGAGTTAGAATTGAAAAACAATTAACTTGAAGAGCTATCCAACATGTTATGCATGTTGCCTTGTCAAATGCTAACCACAATTTACTGTTCTATTCAAGATAATCAACAGCCTGCACATTGAAATGTCTTTAAAAAATAAAATTTAACTTTAAATTTCCTGATTTTTTATATATTGGACTATTACTTAATGTGACAAGAAAGAAGCACATATATATAGTATTATATATGTTTTTATTTTAGTAACTGAAGTTCAATATATGGAAGTGATTTACTTTGTAATTTTATTTTAAATATTTAAAAACATTATTCTTGTGGGGATGCATTGGTGCAGGTGTGATTTATTAAATAATATACAGTATTGCACACACTTAGCATGATTTTTATTTTGATATAAAACAGGGGTTCTTAACCAGGTGTCCTCAGAAAATTTTCATTAAATCTCTTTTAATGAAGTGAGATTTCTCAAATGTATATTATTATATATGTTTTTATTTTAGTAACTAAATTTCAATATATGGAAGTGATTTGCTTTGTAATTTTATTTTAAACATTTAAAAACATTCTTTTGGGGACATGTTGGTGAAGGTGTGATATATTTATTAAGTAATACACAGTATTGTGTGTACTTTGTATGATTTTTATTTTGATGTTAAACAGGAGTTCTTATCCAGGGGTCCACGGAGAGATTTCAGGGGATCTGTGAGCTTGACTTGAAAAATATCAACTTTTTATCTTTATTTTCTCTGACACTTAACAGAAATCTAAAATTTACTTCACTTATGAAGGCATACAATAAATTACAGTAGTATTCATTTCATATCACAATACATTTGTTGCATATCTCTAAAACTCACTTATGCTCAAACATACTTTGAAATTATGGTAGTTGTTAGACCTGATGCTAGTTAAGTGTCATAAAACTATATGCCACTACATTCTGCAGAGGAGTCTGTGGTTTTCACTTGACTGGCAAATGGCTCCATGGAAAAAAAAGGTTAAGAATCCCTGCTTTAAAATGTGGGAGCATTTTCGGGACTTGGAGTTGTCTTAAATGATATTGCAGGGACAGATGCTGGACATTATATATCCTGCCATAACCCACTGAATATACTGGGGGAGAGTGTAAACTACAATGTAAACTATTATCAATGCAGTGCAGCAGTGCTCCAAAACGTATTCACCAAATGCAATGAATGTGCCACAATGATGAAAGAGGTTGTTGATGTGGAAGGATTGGGGGGTGGGGGTGGTGGTAAATGAGAACCTCTTATATTTTTTAATGTAACATTTTTTTTGTATTCTATGTATCTTCAAAAACTACAATAAAATAACTAAATTAATTAATTAAATAAAAAACCAACCAACCAAACAAAAAGCATAGTATAAAGTTACAGTGTAAAAAATGCATGGCATTGGTACAAGAATAGACATACTGATAAATGTAACCAAAATGAGAGTTCTGATTAAGATTCTTACACATGCAGTCAATTGATATTCAACAAGGACACTGAGGACACTCATCTGTGACAGAAACACCTCTTCAAAAAATGGTACTGGGAGAAGTGTATATCCATATCTAAAAGAATAAGAGAGGATCACCTTCTCACACCCTATATAAAAATTAACTCAAGATGGATTAAAGATCTAAATATAAAAGCCAAGACCATAAAGATGCTTGAAGATAATATATTCAGCATCTATGAAATCTTGTAGTAGGGAATGGTTTCATAAGATTCATACTCAAAGCAAGAACAATGAAATAAAAAGTAGATAAATGGGACTTCCTTGAAATTAAAAATGTTTGAACTTCAAGAGAGTTAGTCAAGAAAGTGAAAAGGCAGCCTACGCAATGGGAGAAAATATTTGGGAACCACTTATCCAATAAGGGTCTAATATCCATCATGTATTAAAATATCCTACATCTCAAAAATAAAAAGTCCAACAACCCATTTTAAAAATTAGAGATTTGAAAAGACACTGTTCCAAAGAAGAAATACAAATGACTAAAAAGCACATGAAAAGATGTTCAACATCACTAGCTATTAGGGAAATGCAAATCAAAACTACAATGTTATATCATCTTATACCTATTAGACTGGCAACTATTTAAAAAACAAACAAAGAATTGCAACTGTTGGAAAGGATGTGGACAAAAGGGAACCCTCATCCACAGCTAGTGGGAATGTAGCATGTATCCATTGTGGAGGATGGTTTGGCAGTTCCTCAGGAATCTACTTAGAGAATTGCCATATGATCCAGGAATACCTTTGCTGGGAATATATCCAAAAGAATTGAAAAAAGGGCCACAAACAGACATCATATGTACACCAATGATCAAAGAGGCATTATTCATTTTTACCAAAAGTTGGGAGCAGCCCAAGTGTCCATTAACAGATGGATAAGCTAAATGCAGTATATACATACAATGGAATACTACTCAGCTGTAAGAACGAATGAACTATTGACACACATGGCAACATGGATGAATTTTGAAGACCTTATGTTGAGTGAAGTAAGGCAGTCACTAAAGGACAAGTATTGCATGACCTCACTGGTATGACTTAAGGATGTTGAGCAGATTCACAGAGATAGTGTCCAAAAGATGTGTTATCAGGAGATAGAAAGGGATGTGGGTGATGATTGTGCAGAGATGTAAGTGGGGTTGATGATGCTGGAATGTGAAGGTGAGAAGGGGGGTTTGGTTTGGTCTATCTATAGAACCAAGGGGAGGACTAGAGTAAGGAACAGGGAACTTGAGATTTTTAGGTCTGTGATTGAAACTACAATGATGAGATAATTCTTTTGGCAAATATGGCAGGGAAGAGTCACTGGTGCAGGGTGTCACTGGTGGGAGGATATGGGGGAAAGGGTGCACCTGGGGCTTGCTTCTATGGAATATGAAAATATTCATCTTGTAATTGAGTGTTATCTCTATGGGTGGAGACCCACACAATAAACAAGAAAATATTAAATAAACTCTTATTGTGGGGAATCCTCAAATAGAGGGGCAAGTATCTCTAGAGCACATAGGCAGCACCTAATAAAAGGAAACAGTCCATTATGTCAATTCCTGAGTATTAATGAATGAAACTATGAACTTTTTCTTGAAAAATAGAAACTTAGTGGTTTCTACATGTTTTGAGGGGAGATGGAAGGAAAACTGGTGGAACATAGGTAATTTTTAGCACGGGATTTTTCTGCATGATTTTGCAATGATGGATACAGGCTATTACACATTATGTCAAAGCATATAAAAGTGTACAGTGCAAAATATAAACCATATGTAAACCATTGACCATTGTTAGTAGCAATGCTTCAATTTTTATTCATCAATTTTAACAAATGCATCATATTCATATAAGATGTTATTAAAGGGGGAAATGTGAGGGGGTTTGGCTATATGGGAATCCACTGTAATTTTGATGTGATGTTTCTATAACCTAAAGCTTCTTTTGAAAATAAAGTGAAAAAAAAATGAGACTCTGGGAGAACATACAGAAGAAAATGTCACTACACATAAAAGATGCCAGATTTTAAACTAATTTTAAAGTGATGATGGGCGGCAGATTTGGCCCAGTGGTTAGGGCGTCCGTCTACCACATGGGAGATCTGCGGTTCAAACCCTGGGCCTCCTTGACCCGTGTGGAGCTGGCCCATGCGCAGTACTGATGCGCACAAGGAGTGCCTGCCACACAGGGATGTCCCCTGCATAGGGGAGCCCCACGTGCAAGGAGTACACCCCATAAGGAGAGCCGCCCAGCGTGAAAGAAAGTGCAACCTGCCCAGGAATGGTGCTGCACACACAGAGAGCTGACACAGCAAGATGACGCAGCAAAAAGAAACACAGATTCCCATGCTGCTGACAACAACAGAAGTGGACAAAAAAAGACGCAGCAAAGAGACACAGAGAACAGACAACCGGGGTGGGTTGGGGGGCGTGGGGGGGGATGGGGGGGGAAGGGGAGAGAAATAAATAAATAAATAAATAAATCTTTAAAAAAAACTAAAGTGATGGATAGTACAATGCAAAAAAATTTGTTTGGCTTTGTTTTGGGGGAAGTTTTGTATTACAGAAAAGTTATAATTATGGCAGGGGAGGAACTCTGGTGCAGGCTGTCAGTGGCTGGGGGGTGCATGGCAAGGAATGCACCTGAGGCATGCCTCTGTGGAATATGAGTGTGTTAATGGAGTCATGGAGTCTTATCTCAGTGGGTGGAGACCCACACAATAACCGAGAAAATACTAAATTTCCATCCTGAGGAATCCTGCTACATTCTCTAATAGAATGCAATAATCTCTAGAGCATATGGACAATGCTTAGCAAAGGAGGACTGGCTATTGCCCCAGGTCCTTGATATTGATGCTTGTACTTATGATCATAAAATTGTAACTTAGCCTAGCAGTGTATATTTTTTTAAGTTACCTTTGACACTCTCCTTATATTCAAACATATGGCTTCTCTCTAAGATAAACTCAGCGTATAAGTTCACTGCCTTCCTCCCAGCATGGGACATGACTTTTGGAGAAGGGCCTCCCTTGCATGGAGGGATAATTACCAAGCACCAACTAGTGATGCATTTTGAAAAAGACCTTGACCAAAAGAGAAAAATATTAAATATATATGAGTTTTTATGGCTAAGAGATTGAAAGTGAGTCAGGATGTCATTCCAGAGTTTAGACTTACGCATGTTGTAGGAGGATCTAACTGACTACCACAGTAAACAGTGCCTCAGACAAGGTTACTCCTGAGGTACCAGAGACAACCCCAGGAAATTTGTACCCCATTGGTAGGCCTTACCTTGGAATATATGACAACTTGTCTCTTCAATGTATCAGAGTTGAGATCCATTTATAATTTTCCTACAAATGATTCTTCTGCCCCTTTTACTTGAACCTATATTTAGCACTATACCCATTATATATATGTTCCCAGAGGCTTAAAATTTCTGGCTGTTCCCAGAGGCTTAAAATATGCTGGTTGAGCCCTGAATCTCAGCAGAGTTGTAGCCAACACCTACTCTCCAGTTCACTGAACTCACCTAGGACAATTAACAAAAGGATGATGATGGACAATTCTAATCCCAAAAAGCAGAATATCTCCAGCAGCAAGCAAGACAGTTCCATCCACCGGCCCCGTGATAAAATTTGTCTCTCAATCAGAAACAGAGTGGGCATCACCATCCCAAGGTTCTCAAGATTGGGGAATGACCACACATTGGGAGGTGGGGGTGGGGGAGGGAGAATGTAATTATAGACTTAAGTAGACTGTTTTTATTCTAGTAATGGAAGAACTTTAAATATTGATATATAGACAGTAGTCACTAGAGGTTCTGAGGGGAGGAAGAGGGAAGAATAGATTGAACTTGAGGCATTTTGGGGACATAGGACTTGCTCTGTATGACACTGCAATGAGAGATACAAACATACATTTTGTCAAAACCTATAAAATTCTGTAGTGTGGATTGTAAACCATAATGTAAACTATAGACCATGGTTAGTAGCAATACTTCAATATTTGTTCATCAATTATAACACAAGTATCACACTAATGAGAAATGTTGTTAATGGGGGAGAGTATAAGAGGAGGAGGAGTTGGGTATATGAGAATCCCCTATACTTTTAAATGTGACTTTTATGTAATCTAAAAGTTCTTTAAAAGTAAAGAACAAATCTTAAACAAACAAATAAACAAAAATACAATATGATAATGGCAGAAAGACAGATATATAGATCAATGGAATCACACTTCAGTGTTTGATTTCAGAATTCAGAAAACAAACCTTACAGTAATGGTCCAGTTATTTTAGAGAAGGGGACAAAGTCTTCTCAATTGGGAAAGAATAGTCTTTTCAACAAATGGTACTAGGAAAATGGGATTCTCCATTTGCAAAAAGAAGGATGACCCCTACCTCCCATCTTATACAGAATGAACTGAAAATGGATCAAAGACCTCAATATAAGAGCCAGAAATCTCAAACTCCTAAAAGAAAATGTAGGGAAGCATCTTCAGAACTTTGTGTTAGGCAATGATTCCTAGATTTTATACCCAAAGCACAAGCAACAAAATTAAAAATAGATAATTGGGACTTTATGAAAATTAAAAACTTTTATGCCCCAAAATACATTATCATGGAAGTGAAATGACAACTTACAGATGAAAAAAAAATATTTGGAAATCATATATATGATAAAAGTTTAATTTTTCAAGTAAATCTTTCAACTTATCAAAAAGACAAACAACCCATTTAAAAAATGGGTAAAAGACTGGAACTGACAGCTCATCAAAGAAAATATACAAATGTCCAGAAAGCACATGAAAAGATGTTTAACATCATCAGTCATCAGGTAAATTCAAAGAAAAACCACAATGAAATACCATTTCATAACCACTAAAATAGCTGCTATTAACAACAACAATGAGAACAAAAATGGAAAATAAGTGTTGGAGAAGACACAGAGAAATAGGAACACTCATTATTTGCTGATGGCAATGTAAAATGGTGCAGCTGCTGTGGAAACCAGATTGATGATTCCTTAGATAGCTAAGTAGAGAACTACCAAATGTCCCTTCAATCTAACTACTATATGTATACTCAAAAGAATTGATAGCATGGACTCAAACAGATACTTGCCTAGTGATGTTCACATTAGCATTATTCACAATTGTCAAAAGACAGAAACAACTCAATTTTCTACCAACTGATGAATGGATAGATACAATTTGATATACACATACAATGAGATATTATTCAGCTGTAAAAAGGAATGAAGTTCTGATGCGTGGGACTCCATGGATGAACTTTGGAAACATCATGTTGAGTGAAATAAACCAGACCTAACCAGACAAATACTCTATGATCTTACTTATTTAAACCAATGTTTTTAAAAAGAAGTTTTTGGAGCTTATGTGGCATCTATCTGACCTCAATCATTTTGTTTACTTCCTTCCTGGAACTATATTCATAGTGTCCTTGGGATCAGATCAAACTATGAGGTCAAGACTGAACCTTCTTTTATCATCCAGAGAAAAAACTCTAAAACACTATTATTTACAGATTCATTATCTGGGACTAGTGTTTTTTAGAATGTGAAAAATTAGTTAAAATGAATAATCTGAAGAACAGAAATAGCAATCTTGAATTTTTAAAGTTTAAGTTTATAATATATTTTTCTTTTTTGTGTATAACATATTTTACTTTTTAAAATGGCTTTCACTTACATTTTATTTGCTCAGTTCAGGAAGCAAGATGTTTCAGTCCACAGAAAGAACACTTTTGCTTTTATTTGTATATTTTAAATTTTATAGGCCACCCATTTTATTATCACTCAAATGAGTTAATTCTCAACATCATTTAACAGAACCATTTTTCCCTTTGTAGAACTCAAACATGACAAAATATGTTCCTTTAAAATTTAACTTGACTTAAATAGTTTTAATTATATCAGCATGTAAGAATTATCACTGAAAATCTATATCTATGTCTTGTCATATTCATTTTAATGTTGAACAGCAGGTTCTACTTGCAACAACAATTACAAAAATATTTTTTTTTTCTTAACTTCTCATTCCATTAACATTTATGAAGGAAGATCAGACTGTTATATAAGCATGCAAGTTCAAATGTATATGTTTAATTATGTTGTTTTGGTTTTGCCAAATGATCTATTTTTGGAAGTCTAAGCACAAAACAGCTTCTGTAGATTATATTAACAAAAAAAGCAAAATTTAATTATTTCATTTACTTAAAATTACTTTTCTGAACAGAAGAACTTGCTAATGATAAGAAATTCACAGAGAACTCAGATTTTTATTCCACAGTATTATCTAATGTTTCATTGAGGAAACAATGGAGACATAAAAAGAATTCCTTTTAATACAGCATATTAATATCATGTTTCTCTCTCTCTCTCTGCAAATGAGTTTTTACAACTTATTGTTAAAAATGCCTGTGAAAATCATTACCCTTCTCTCTGCCTTTGGGCTAGTTTCCATCAGAAATGCTTCCAACTATATCCAGACTATGTAAAAATAATCTCAGTAAGTTTTTTTAAAATCTTTACAAATATTTGGAAGGCATGAAGAAACTTTACTATACATGTGAAAAATTAGTTTTCCAATATATTCCACAAGCTACACATATATAAATTTGCATGCCATGGTGCTAAAGGAAGAAAAACAATATACAACCCATATATATGAATGTAGCTTTGGGATAATGTTAATATGATTAACTCTACATAAAATCACAATAACCATCATGGTTAACATAAGGCCATTTCTGAGAAACATTTTGGCCTTGACCTGCATCTTAATATAAAGTAATAAATCTAAGAAAATTTGCAAAGGCTTGCATTCCTTGAACATTAAATATATCCCAGGCACTATTGTAGCCATTTTAATTGTATTGTACTTATTATTTCATTTAATGTATCCAACAACCCCCCCAAAAATAGATGCTTTTATTTTGGGGTATTATTTTTTATTTCACCCCCAATAGGGAAAGCAGTAAGGAGGTTTTTGCAGTTAGATGGTGTTAACTTGGACTAAGTTTGTAGCAGTAGAGTTGGTATGTAGATGGTTTTGATATTTGTTGGAGGTAAAAGCAGACAGGACTTGCTCATACATTTCATGTAGAAGAAAAAAAAAGGAAGTGATGGACAGTTGTCTCTTAGATTTTCATTTTGAGCAACATGTTTGGTACTTCCATTTACAGATACTGTGCAACTATCAGAAGAAGAGATTTAATTGGGGAAGTAATCAAGGATTCAGTAATGGATTTGTAAGTCTGAAATATCTTTCATTTACAGATGAAACCTGTTTTGTTAAAATTTTTATCCAATTTTTTCTACTTTACCCCTTAGTGTTAGAATCATAGAGTCGCAGAGAGTACTAATATCTCTTCTGCATGACAATTTAAAACAGTGAAAGTCTCTGCTCAGATGATATTAATGTTCTTTTGAGGATTTGTCTTAAGATACATTTCCATCACCATTCCTTTTGTCCTCCTTTGAATATATTTTAATTTGCTCATATCAATCCAATGTGAGGGCTGAGACTGGAACAAAACTTGACAGAGAGTCACTTGGTAGATATTTTAAAGTTGATATAAGGCTTGAATTATAATATGCCACATCCTTTTAGTCTAAGAAACAACAGCTGAGCAGATCCTAGCAAACAGAATTTTATCTACTCTCATTTAAGAAATATACATTACCTGCCTTCACTGACTAGGATAGCTTTGTAGGTAAATAGGGAATGGAGAACTTTCTAAGGATGGCAGCTTTTGGTTGTGTACTGAAGAGCATGTGCTGGATGAAAATGAAAGAATTCAGTTTCCAGTAATGGGGAGACGAATATTTTCTTATTTTACTTTTTAAAGATACTTAGATTACATAACTTATACATAAAAAATATAGGAGATTCCCATATTCACCACTTACTACCTCTCCCACACTTTCCCACATTAACAACACCCTTCAATAATGTGGTACACTTGTTGGAATTGATGAACACATGTTGGAGCATTGTCACTAAGCATGTATTATAGTTTACATTATAGTTTACATGGTGCCCCACACAGTTTTGTAAGTTATGACAAGATATATAATGGCCTGTATCTCTCATTGCAATGTCATTCAGGACAATTCCAATGTCTGAAAAATGCCCCCATATTATACCTATTTCCCCTTTCCCTTCCCTCAGAACCTCCAGTGGCCACATCAATGATAAAAGTTCTTCCATTGCTAGAATCACAATAAGTCTATAGTTGAATAACAGTAAGTCTATTCTAGTCCATCATTCTTTTCCCAATCCTGAGGATTATAGGATGGTGATGCCCATTATGCCTCTAATTGAGAGAGGATTTAGATCCCATGGGACAGATTGATGGGATTATCTTGCTTGCAGTTTTAGACTCTCTCTGTTCCTTGGGATGGTCATTATCCATCATCATTTGTTTGTTAATTTTCCTGGGTTAGTCCAATGAACTGGATAGTAGGTTTTGCAGCTCTGTTGAGATTTAGGGCCCAACTGACACTTGGAAAGTCCAAAGATTTCGGTATTTTGAACATAAACTTATCAACTCTAGTTCTAACTATAGGTTCAAATATAAGGGACAGAAGAGTCATGTGTAAGGAAACCCAACTGACTCCAACTCTGTCATACTGGGGAGCATAAATTCCAAAGTAGGGCCCACTGACAAGGCATCAACATTCTGAGCTGTCAGCCCTGCCTATAATGTCTGGATGTTTCCAGAGCCCTCAGGAGTCCTGCTATTTGAGGCAGTATTTACTATCAATGAGATCATGCTGAGATGTACATAAGTGTAACTTCTGGAATGACCTCCTGATTCACTTTGAAGTCTCTTAACCACATAATCTCCTTTGTCTTAACTCTGTCCGCCTTTGGGTCAGGGTCTTTTTCAAGGTGCATTGTTAGTTGGTGCCTGGTAGTAATCCCTCAGTGCCAGGGAGACACATCCCTGAGAGTCATATCCCACACGGGTGGTAGGGGTAAGTAATGCATTTATATGCTGAGTTTGGTTTAGTGAGAGGCCATATTTGAGCAACAAGGAGGTTCTCAGAAGGTAACTTCTGTTTTAAATAGAGGGACAGGAGTCTCTTGAGAGCCTAGACAGTGTCTAATATGTCAGGACAGGCCAGTATGTCAAGCTCTCAATGTTGTTGCAAGTAACCATGAATCTTGTTCTTCAAGGATCAAAGCTTGGTATTTGCTGTAGGTCCTGAGGGGAGTGGGGACAGAGGAATAGAATAGATGGAACATGGGGTATCTTGGGGCATTGGAATTGTCCTACACGATCTTGTAATGATGGATACAGTTCATTAAAATTCATAAAAGTGTAAGGTCCAAAATGTAAACCATACTGTAAATCATTCATCATGATTAGTAGCAATGCTTCAATATTGATTGTAACAAATGTACCACCCATATGTAAAATGTTATTTTTTTTTTAAGATTTATTTATTTACTTATTTCTCTCCCCTTCCTCCCCACCCTGGTTGTCTGTTCTCTTGTGTCTATTTGCTGCATCTTCTTTGTCCGCTTCTGTTGTTGTCAGCAGCATGGGAATCTGTGTTTCTTTTTATTGCGTCATCTTGTTGTGTCAGCTCTCTCTGTGGGCGGTGCCATTCCTGGGCAGGCTGAACTTTCTTTTGTGCTGGGCAGCTCTCCTTACGGGGTGCACTCCTTGTGCGTGGGGCTCCCCTATGCAGGGGTCACCCCTGCGTGGCACGGCACTCCTTGCATGCATCAGCACTGCACATGGGCCAGCTCCACATGGGTCAAGGAGGTCAGGTTTGAACCGCAGACCTCCCATGTGGTAGACGGACGCCCTAACCACTGGGCCAAGTCTGCCACCATGTAAAATGTTATTAATAGGGGAAAGTGAGTGAGGGAGAGGATGTTGGGTATATGGAAATCTCCTATATTCTGTACATGACTTTCCTGTAACATAAAGTTTCTTTGAAGATAAAATGAAAAAAATAAGACACTGGTGAAATAAATGATAGAAAATGTCACTGTACAAACAAGACAGCAAACCTTCCAGTGATGAAAGACATAATTCCAAAATTTATTTTTTTTATTATTTTTATTATTTCAAATTCTTTTTAATTTTTCTATTTTATTTTTCATTTTTAAAGCTGTCATTATTTCATTTTCATATAAATTTTATTCAGTTATTTTGTTGGCTCCATTTTTTAAGAAGTTTTGGATCACAGAACAGATACAACTGTGGCAGGGGAGGATCATTTGTGTGGGATGTCAGTGGTGGGGGATGCAGGGAGGAGGTTCCCCTGGGGCATACCTATAAGGCATGTGAAGGAATTCGAGTATTCATGGGGTATTTTCACCCAATAACCAAAAGAATATCAAATTCACATCCTGGAGAGCTTTTCCCACATTCTCTAATGGGACAGCAAAATCCACTGAAGACGGGTGACTATTGAAGGAGGATGGAACATTGACAGGCTCTTGATATTGATAAGTATACTTATGAAATTTTCTCTTGAAACTGAAACTTAACCTAGTATTATAGGGAAAAGAAAATTTGAAAGAGATGGAAAGACAGATGAGTTACATCAGAAAGGGACAGGTTTCTTTACTGCAGAATAAAATAGGAGAACTTATGGAGTTCGTTGTAAAACAAGTCTGGAGAAAAGATGCAATATAGCACTACCTAATTAGAATTTAATGATCCTCTTTAAACTAAAAATAATAAAAAATAAAAAACACAAACAAAAAATCCTCAAGATAAGGAATTAGAAAATTTTCAAATCTTGCATGTTTGTATTTATTTAGGCAAAAGGGAAGATCGACTAGATAGTGCCAAGTCAGGATTACAGCCCTGATTCTAAACCTTTAAACTTCTCAGTTAAATCAGATTTTATCTAATTCTGGCACTTTTCATTTAGAAAAGTAGTTTGAGTTAAATTAAAAGCATATTTAAATTTGACACTACTATGTCATACAAAGTCTAAATCAACTGGGGGTGTTTAGCCTGAAGAAATTAGAGAATTGGTGGTTTTCACCAGTTATTGGAAAATTTTCTCTGTGGAAGAGGGCTAAGCCTTGATTTGAGTGGTCTAGAGGGTAGAACCAAGACTGTTTGGTTGGAGCAACAGGGATATTGTAAAGATGCATGTTCCAATAATTAGAGGTATCCACCAAGTTAATTTGTTACATTATAAGAGTGGGAGCTTAGCCTCTTCTGGGATAATAATGGAGTTTCAACAGCCATGTGGAGGCAAAAGGGCATGGGGGGAATCAAACTCTGAGTAGATAACTGAATATGTGATCTTTAAAGTTTATTTTTTAGCTCTGAAGTATAAAATTCTACAGTGAAGACGATAGTCATAGTTTAATTCAATATCTATGGTAGACACTGAAATAGATTCGTTGAGACACTAAGTAAGGTGAGAGGAGGATAGATTAGGCTCTACTAGGACACCATCAAAGCCTAAATCTCTGAATTTTCCTGAATAGAAACTTGGGCAGGTGTCAGTTCAATTGAGACACCATCAGGGGGGGAGGGAGAAAGGGAGTGTTCCCACTGAATTCACTACAACCAGCAAATATTCCAGGATAACAACCTCCTTCCATGCAAGTTATCCTTAAAAGCAGAGAAGGAAGAATGGAGAGATAGCTGTGGTCAATATTATTTTCTTCTTTCTTCACATGTTCAAGTATATTGGCATCTTTTTCTTCTTTTAAGTACCTTCTAAAAAGTGTCCCATCAAAATATGAATATGGGTTAGGAAAAATTCATATAGGCTATAGTATATTTACCTAAGGTCTTCATAGATCTATTTGAAAACTTTACTGATCATCTTACTTTCATTAAATAAAAAGTAAATATAAGAAATTTCATGGTAGCCCATCAATGAGCCTACTCTATTGACATTTAAAAACTTTCTTTTCATTGATCTTTAAGTAAGAATGAAGAAAAGAGTGCTTCCCAGGTAGACTATATTATTAACGTTTTCCTTTTTAACACTTAAAGGTAACAGTAGTTCAAAGGCTATCGCATACTCAATATTCTCACAAAATTGCAAAAGAATATGTACTAATGCTTAAAATAAATCCCTGAGTGTTCAGATACTGGGGATAAGTAGTACAAGCTCAACTTGTAATTTCTTCATGCAAGTAAAATTTAGCCAGAATATCAAGTCATTGCACATCCATCAATAATGCATATTGTAGGCATTTTCAAATAATGAAAGAAAAAGTTCATAAGGGTGGGAAACGGACTTGGCCCAGTGGTTAGGGCGTCCGTCTACCACATGGGAGGTCCGTGGTTCAAACCCCAGGCCTCCTTGACCATGTGGAGCTGGCCCATGCGCAGTGCTGATGCGCACAAGGAGTGCCCTGTCACGCAGGGGTGTCCCCCGTGTAGGGGAGCCCCACGCTCAAGGAGTGCGTCCCATAAGAAGAGTCACCCAGCGGGAAAGAAAGTGCAGCCTGCCCAGGAATGGCTCCGCCCACACTTCCCGTGCTGCTGACGACAACAGAATCGGACAAAGAAACAAGACGCAGCAAATAGACACAGAGAGCAGACAACCGGGGGAGGAGGGGAAATTAAATAAAATAAAAATAAATCTTAAAAAAAAAAGTTCATAAGGTAATTTTTTTCATAGGAAAATAGAGGACCAAATTATCTCTTCAATGTAGGCAATACATTTATTTGGTATATATGAATGTAGCTTCATAATTTCATATTTAGTCATTGCCTTGAATCTTGTTTAACCATATAAATATGAGGTAGGCTTTATTGTTTCATGGTCTTTTAAATTTTTTGGCTCATTATGCAGCATAAATTTTGACTTACCCCATTATTACTAACAAAAGGCCTTTAATATATATTTGTACTTATCAAAGAAAAATATCAAGATGCCAAAGGTAAAGAAAATTACTTCATAAGCATATAGTATAATACTAATAAATATGGATAATATATATGAATATGAGAATTAATGTAACTATTTCTATATGCACATAAGAATGGTATAATCAAACTGAGTTCACTGAAGTGCATGTGAAATTAATCTGATAGGTAAACAAACATTTAAGTGGATGTGTAATAAATCAGTGTTGTCTAAAATCAAGAAGGGAAAATAACCGTTGTCTCTGGGAGTTTATTGGGGAGGATTTCTGTTGGATGAACAGTAGGAGACAAACAAAACACAAAGTTAATAAGATGATCATTTTGCACATTATTGTGTTTGTTAGCCAGAATTAAAAACGCTTTAAATGAAGACATTCCTTAAAACACTGTTCTTTGTGGCAAACCTGCCTGGCTCTATGAGACCCTGATGGAAGTTCAAGAAAGACCTTAAACACAGATGTTTGAAGACAACCATCACCATCAAGTCTGGCTGAGGAGCCTTGTATGTCATGTAGCACCCACAGGAATTTGTTGAGTACATAAGAGGATGAAAGTGACTGTGATGTTCAGAACTTAGCCTGCTTTAAACACACAATGAGGCATTTAATCATGAGCTGTACTAGGTTAGACATCCTTGTGATTAACCAGGACGATAGATTCATGAGTTATGATCCATTGTTATTTCTGCTAGAAACATGGGATTATATAAGGGGAGAAAAAACTAATAAAGGGAGCTTCTTTGTGCATGCAACTGCAGTGTATGCATGTACTTTCTTCACGTGTCTGAGTCTTGCTGGACAAGACTGTTCCCACTTTTGAACTCCAACAGTTCTTTAAGGGTCAAAATCTATTTTAAGATATTTAATAGGATTACATTTAATTCATGCTTTTTAAAACTGTTCAGAATAAAATCTGTTGCCTTCTGTTTCACCAACTACAGATTTCATTGTTTCCTATTGATTAAAGCAAAATTTGCATGGTGTAGTTTCTTTTACATATTTATTCCAATGATTCTATATAGTTTTTTGGTACCTGGAGGAATTGAATAAGTTAACTTATAAAGAAAGAGAACAAGAGCAAATGGATGACTTTTTGCCCAGAGTTTATTTTAAATCATCCGGGAAAGAATTATAATGGCAGATTCTATGAGATTCAGCACCAATGTACTATAATCTTTCCCAAATACTCTTTACTATGAAAATGCATCTTATAGGTGGATAAATTGCAGAGCAAATATATTTTTTACTGTTTAAAAATCTGTTTTGTTATGAAAGATAGAAAATGCAAAATGATTTTGTGACAGCTTGATATTATTTATGAATTCCAAAAAGAGATATTGATTATGGTTGCAAACTAGTCTGTTCCTCTGGGGGTGATATCTCTTTGATTATATTAGATTCAACTGAAATGTCTGATTAAATTATGTTAAGTTTAGGACTTTGATTCAACCACGTCAATAAAGTGTGACTTAGCATTGAGTCCTAGCCACCTTAGTGGACTGATAGAACAGACCCTCACACAGAGGTAGACACATGGAGAAGAAGAACACAGAGGAAGACAGACAGCTCATTAGACATGACAGAGGCCCCAGAAGAGAGACGAGCCTACAGTTGACCTTGTGAAGAGAACAGAGCAGCTGATCTCAGAAAGAAAAAAGCCCTGGGGAAAGAGATGAACATTATGCCAGCATACAGCTGAGATCAGAAGAAACTGGAACCATGGGGCCTTAAGGGGAAGAAGAAAGGCTGAACACTCACAGACATCACCTGCCATCTTGCTTCAACACATGGCCAATGACTTTGGGTGAGAAAGTGCCTCTTTTAGTTTCTTGAAAGGGTTGGACTCTTTAGGGTCTTGTGACTGTAAGCTTTTACCCCCCAAAAATACCCTTTATAAAAGCCAACAGATTTCTGGTACTTTGCATCAAGCATCCCTTTGGCTAATGAATACAGAATTCTTGCTCCAATACTCCAATTTATAATAATGGTAATGGTAATAGTAACAACCACCACACTAATAATAATAAGGGAAACATAAATTATAGAATATTCTAACCTTCACTTTTATCAATTGATCCAAACACCCTTCTGAGCATAGAAATAAAAGTATTGTTTTCATCATTTTATAGATGAGAAAACTGAGGCTCAACATTCTTCATGACCTGGCTGTGGTCATCTGTCTTGTAAAGTCAGAGTATATCCATTACAACACTTGGCCTCAAAGTCATAACATGAAATTTGAAGTTCTTAGAGCTAATTATGAGAAAATTATGAAAAAAAATCACTTTTTATAAGTTTATCATCCTTTTGGATAACATTTTTTGTGAAGTTATTGTCCAAATTTGCTTATTTAAAAAATTGCATTAGTAGGCTTTTCTTGGTTGATTTGAAACAGTAATTTCATAAGATATATTAAATGTCCTTCTCACTGTCTGTCTCTCCTTTGTACTCTTTTACTGGTAACATTTGATAAACAGAAGCTCTTAACTATAACATTGTTTAATTTATATTTTTCTTCCTGTAGTTAGTGCTATTTATATCCTGAGAAAGCTTTTCCAATTCTACCTAATAAATACAATGTTTTCTTCTAAAAGCTTTATTGCTTAGTTTCACATTTAGATCTACACTCCATCTAGAATTGATTGTTGTGTATGGTCTAAAATATATATTTATTTATTTTTCCAAATGAATTATATGATATGGATTATTCATATTATTTCCATATGGCTTCACCTTTTATTGAAAAAAATACTGTCCTTCACCAATGCAATGCCCTGTTACCTTTGTCATATATATCCATGTATTTCTGCCTATTCACTCTTTTGTTCAATTCTACTTGTCTATCCTGTGTCAATTTCCCTCTATCTTAGTTATTGTCCTTTACTATTGATGGTGAAAGTATAAACTTCCAGCTCTGTTCTCATCTATTTATGTCCCTTTGAATTGCCATATAAATTTTAGGGTAACTTGATAATTAAAAATGTAATCCAGCTGCGATTTTTATTTAAGAGTCCTTTAAAATTACATAAACCAGTAATATAGATTACTTTTTGTCTGTTTATTTTTCATTACTTTTTGTATTCTGGAAGACATTAGTTAACTAGAGACCAGGGATTCACTGGATATCTAAAGGACTTGTTAGTCGTGTGAACAAAACGTATTTTCTAAGATATGGATTGGGAGGGAAGGAAACTTTTCTTTTCTACGGTGTTCTCCATTTCATATGTTCATAACATTTGTCCCAAATGGTAGCGCTATACACGTACATGTTTAAAGATATTTAATAGTCGTCCCATGTTTTCCTTCTATCTGTAGTACATAGTAGGAATGAGGCAGTTCTATCATGAAAGAATAAAATCCCAAAGCCAATCTTCCAGGATATTTAAAAGTCCTAATAGGTCATATATTATTATTAACTCTCTTGTCACTTCATGGTTTTGATTTTTATTTCCTACGAAGATTTCCTTATGTTCGTATTTAAACAATTCAACATAATAATACTATTTCTTGGTATTCATTCAGTTTGAATGAAGCTACAGTTTAAATTTGGTGGAGAGAGATAATATTAGGGAAGGGGCTATTGCTTTGGTGAAACCATTATTTAGATATTTGAGATTTCAAATAGGGTTTTTCTGTCAAAGACAAGATTCCGCAGACTATGACCAATTCAATAGCCAGAGCAGAACCTCACAAGAGTCAGGGAAGCTCATCTCTTGTCCATCTTTCAAGGAAATAGACCCCAATAAATTCCTTTTATTTTGTAAGTTATTTTGAAAGAAACATTAGATTACGTGTTACCTGAACAATATAGAGGATTCACATATGCCTCATTCCCTCTCCCTCTGAAACTTTCCCACATTAGCATCTTTCATTAGTGTGGTACATTTGTTACAATTGATGAACACATATTGAAGCATTGTAACCAACCATGGGGTATAGTTTATATTATATATAACACTCCACCACACAATTTTATTGATTATAACAAGATGTATTTTACCAAGATATATAATGGCCTATATCTGTCATTGATTCAAACCAAATCAGAAGGACTCTTCTATCCACAACTAGATAAATATCAAGGCATATTCTGTATTAAAGAAGACTCTGAACTCATGCTATATTCCCCTGACCTGAGGGGTGGGAGTAGACTGTATTAAAATATTGTTTTATTAATTCCTGGACGAACCAATAAATGAAACTGTCTTACTTGCCAAAGTGATGTCTCTTCATGTCAAGAAATTACACTGCCCTATTATGTGAAAGCAATTTATTTTAACCTTTCCAAGGTGCCTTTTTGTGTTCTCTCATTTTATATTGGAAGTTTTAGAGATGTTTAAAAAAACTGTATAGTTCATTTTCTTGTAGAATTATCTTTAAGGGAATAATGAGCAGAATTCATGAGATCCCTATAGTAACATCAAAGCCTGCTCTTACACCTGACATTGCCAAATTCCCCACTAGCTTCAACTTGTAAAGTTGCAATAAAGGGAAATATGTATACAGGGCTCCCAGTTGGAATATGCAAATAAACACAAACATAAATTAATAAAAGATAGCTCAAGACCAATTTTCAACATACAATTTAGTAGAAAACACAAAGCCCAATATTGCCTAATGTTATTAAAGGCATGATGAAATACGCAAAATATAAAAAAAGTGAAGCATTTTGGAGTGCAAATGACAATATCTATCAAATTTGAAATTGCACTTGCATTTTGACCCAGCAAGTCCACTTCTAAAAATTTATTTTATAAATATAATCATAAAAGTGCATAAAATAGAAAACAGTTCTGCATCATTGTTTATAGTAGCAAATAACTGCAATCAATTTAATCATCAAACAATGAGTGAAACAAATTATAAATCCTTACAATGGATTACTATTAAATGGTTAAAAGAATGAGATAGATCTCTGTTCTGGTATTAAAAGCTGATTTAATATAAGAAAAAGAATCTTAATAAATCCAGGCAGTTTCTTAGCTATGTAATAAACTAACTATCTAAAGTAAAAAGTTTAAAATGAACAATGTACAATTTCTTTTCTTATGGAGATTTTGTTAAGGAAATATTGTGCAGTATTTGTAAGATTGTTAACAGAAATATAATAAAGAAAACCCTCTCCCTAAAAATTACAAAATAAAGACTTGTTCTAGATAGCTATCCAGCTCTATTTGACATTTAAATGTACTAATATATTAATCCAAATAAAGATAGAGAGGGACGCTGAATGGAAAATGTTACATAGCCAAATCTCAAGAATACTAAATTTCACCTCAAACAGTAGTCTGTGGTAGAAGACTTCCTGTTCAAAATCCATAGATGAGCAACTTGCTAGTCAGTCTATTATGAATGATTCTACTATAGAACTATTGTGAATAGTAATGCAAGAAACTGTGGCACTGAGGTGGAGAAAGCAGCCACTGTAGTTGCTGAGGGCAGGGAGAGGGAAGAAGAGAAATGATGTGGAGACATTTTCAGGACTTGGAGTTGTCCTAAATGATATTGCAGGGACAGATGCAGGACATTATAGATCCTGCCATAACCCACTGAATGTACCAGGGGGAGAGTGTAAACTACAATGTAAACTATAATCCATGTAGTGCAGCAGTGCTCCAAAATGTATTCACCAAATGCAATGAATGTGCCATATTGATGAAAGAGGTTGTTGATGTGGGAGAAGTTGGTTGGGGTGCGGTATGGGGTATATGGGAACCTCTTATATTTTTTAATGTAACATATTTTGTCATCTATGTATCTTCAAAAAATACAATAAACATTTTTTTAAAACTTCAAATCTTTTATTAAATGTCTTCATATTAACAGTGTTAACTAGAAGGCTGGGTTATTTGTCAATTTGGGAACTATATTTAAGATGAAGTTAGAAATAATAGTTTCTAACCTTGTCTCCCAGGCATAAATTGCTCTATGTATATTTATTCCTCAAGTTTCAGTGGAAATAAAAACATAGGTAGCAGTAGATTGAGCCTAAATATTAGCAAACACACTCCATAAATGTATTATAAACACACTCGATAAATGTATTATAAATGTATAATAAAGCCTATTTTGTATATGATTAAAATTTTTAAGCAAAAGAAGCAGTGTTTTCAGTACTGTGTATTCCCCAGTTTGCTTTGCCCAGTAAGCAGCATTTCAAAAATCATTTGGTGATTGCAGAGGAGTTTTCTGCTGCTCTTACAATTTAAGTTTTCATATTTCACAGCCTAGTGCAATTTCTTAATAGACAAGCTCTAGAGTAGAGAAAATGTAGAGTATCTGACATTGAGTGTACATTCTATTTTTAAAAATTTAGAGGTAACATTGGAACAGGAACAAAACTCAAAGGAAAAAAAATCATTTTTACACTCCCTTACGAATAAACTTTATTTTCTTTATTCCATTACAATGTTTTTTATGTGTGTATCTAAAGTTTTGATTAGCTGTTATTACAGTTTGTATTCCATTTTTATTCTTCACAATATGTCTTTAACATGAAATACTCAGGTGGTTCTCTACATTAGAGGCCAAACTTAGAAATTTTTAAAAAATCAGGTAAATAAGTGAAATCAATAGATTAAATTAAAATCAAATTAATAATTTGAATTAAAAGTAAAAGAAGAGATTAGTAAAACTGAGATGAACAGCAAACAATATTTAAGTATAATATGCATAAAGATATGGATTTTTCTTCCACAGATAAACTCTTTAAAGGGAGGTTGTAATAATAATATTAGCATGTTTCATATTTCTTTAAGTTAATTTATCATAAGAAAATATATATCACAAATGAAAGAAATAGGTTTAAAATGTGTTAAGATACAGATAGGTAGATAATGAACAATAAAAAATGGTTAGAAATTAAAATTGAATCCACATATGAGGAAAATACTATAAAATTTTCTCTGAAGGTTTATTATTGGCTCTTTTATTTCAGAGGAATTATTTGGTTCTTGAGACTTCACTTTTTAAAATTAGGATTTTAAACCAATGAGTAATGCCAAAGTCCTTTCCAACTATGGCATACAGTTTGCTACTACAGAATATATTCCAAACAAGGTCACCCAAAAGGAAAACATGAATTCTGCTAAATTTCAAGGCATTTGAAATTGTATTTAGCTCTTAGAAAAAATAAGTTAATCATTATTTAAAGAAACATTAATCAAATCAATATTTAAAGAAGTTTAGCTACTCTTTCTAAGTTTTCAGTTTGTTAAACAACACAGTCTTAGACAATCAGGGGGTCAAGGAGGAAAGTGTACAAGAAATCAGCTACTGCCATGTAACAAATGAAAATGAGAACACAACATGTCAAAACCTATAGGATGCAACAAGAGCAGCATTGAGAGAGAAATTTATGGCAATAAATGCATATATTAAAAAGTAATAGAGAGCTAAAATCAAAGAATTTTAATGGCATTCCTGGAAGAACTAGATAAAGAAAAACAAACTAAATCCAAAACAAGCTGAAAAAAGGAAATAAAGATTAGAGTAAAACTAAATGAACTTGAGAATAAAAGCAAAACAAACAAACACCAGAAAGAACTAATAAAACCAAAAGCTGGTTCTTTGAGAAGATTAATAAACTTGACAAAACCTTAACTAGAATAACAAAGAGAAAAAGAGAGAGAAGATGCAAATAAATAAAATGAAAAAGCAGAGTGGGGTTTGTGATGATTAGGCTAATGTGTCAAGTCAGCCAGGTAATTGTGCCCAGCTATTTGGTCAAGCAAGCTAATTGTTTGACCAAATTAACTGGGCTAATTGTTACACAAGGCATTTATGAACTTCAGTCACCATTGACTTTACTGCAGTGGTAAATCATAGATAGCTGATTGCAAATACATCAATCAGGGAGATTGCCTGCAATGAGTGAAGCTTTATCCAATCAGCTGAATGCCTTAAAAGGGAATGTGATTCCAGTACTGAGTGACAATTTCCCAGCCCATTGTTGGACAGCCAGCGTCTCCCAGAACTCATCAAGGACCTTCACTGGACTTTTATTGGAGCTCCTACTTGCAGCCTGCCTGTGGAACATGAACTTGTGCATCCCCATGGTCACATGAGACACTCTGATGAAATCTCTCACTATTGAAAGTTATCTCTTGTTGATTCTGTTTCCCTAGAGAACCCTGACTAATGCAGCTTGGTACTGGGAGAGGTTTTTGAGGAACAGAGTCTTAAACATGGGATGTCTGAGGTGGTTCTAGAGTTTTGCAATTGGCTTTCTACTCTACTTGGATTCAAGGGTCCTAATGACTCCCTTTCAAATAATGAAGAGGCTGCTAACAGTCCATGGCATGAGTTGGCAATTGAGATATGCGAAATATCATCACTGGATTCTCCTACTTCCATACTTATAAGAAGCAAGGATCTGAGTGAGTGGTCTAATCATTTTAACAAAGTTTTGTGGAGTCAAAAAGTATAATGATGTCAACTGGTTCCTCCTAGATATTCTGGATACTGTTACAAAAGAAAGAGATGAGTTAAAGTCTTCAAACCTGAAACTTAAACAGCACATGAATGATGCAAAAGTTTCTATGTGTGCTCTGAAAGGAAATCTTGTCTCCTGTAGTCACAGGCTCAAAATATCTGAGAACCTATTAGAGGGTTCTCCCGTATAAGATTTATAATGATTAACTGATCACAAGGTTTACAATGGTTAACAGTGATTTGTATCTCCTTGACATAAAACACCCCCCCTTCCAGAACCTGCATGCTCAGATACAGTTCATTTTCTCCCAATAATAGACAAAAGATCCACATAGCACCACCAACCCCTCCTGCATCCCTAGAATTTACTACCCCTAGCCCACCACCCCCTAGCTATCCCTATTGGCCCTCAGGTCTTACCCAAGCCCTATTCACCTCCAACTGACTAAACATTTTCCCACCTATAGATACACTGCATAAATTCATGACCCCCTCTGCCAGAGGTGGGCTGAAGTCTCTTTTCATTCACTCTCCTCCATTGGGAGAGCTTCCAAATAAACTTTCTGCCTGCAGTCATCAGTCTCTGTGTCCCAGTGAGTGTTGTTTTTTATCTAACAGAACAAAACTCAGATTCTTATTGTATGAGTAGTGGAGTTACAAAGGAAAATAAAATCTCAACCCTGTAGGGTTTCTTCAATTAAAGTGAAGGCATTGATTGGAAAAGTATGGAACCAAGAAAATTGGGTTGGAGATGGTGATAATATTGGTGGGGACATTGGAACCCTAAATTCTGCTGAGAATTTACAAGATAAGCTTCCTGATGGCCTGCCCTGTGGAGACCACACCTTGCCAACCTAGTATCATCCATCCTCTGGCCTGCCTCAGGGAGTCTGGATCTCCTCCCAGGTCTGAGGCAGGTATCAGCGAAACTCTGGCATGCTCTACCAAGACTCCAGTCCAACCCTTGCCTGAAGAGATTAATCCTTTCTCACCAAAAGATAATGCAAAAGAATGCCCTGAGGTCAGTAGCTTGCAAAGCGTTTCTAATCCTTCTCCTTACCCTACCATACCACCTCTCTTGTCTTCCAGACCTATTACTAGATTAAAATTACAAGTCCCCAAAGGTGAAATACAAGGTGTTACCCATGAGTAAGTAAGGTATACTCTGAAAGAACTGCATGAGTTTTCCTATTTAAATAGACAGAAATCAGGGAAATATGTGTGGGAATGGATATTAAGGATATGTGATAATGGTGGAAGGAATATAAATTTGGAACAGGCTGAATTAATAGATATGGGCCCACTAAGCAGAAATCCTGGATTCAACACCATAGCTCGAGGGCTAGAAAGGGCTCTAACAGTTTGTTTGGGTGGCTGACTGAAACATGGGCCAAAAAATGGCCTGGCATGTCTGAGGCTGAGATGCCCAATTTGCTCTGGCATACAGTAGAAGAGGGAATTCAAAGGCTTAGGTAGATTGGAATGCTAGAATGGATTTACCATTTGAGACCTGCCCACCCACCCCAGGAGTGTCCAGAAGACACACCTTTAACCCCAGACTGTGAGGACTAAATTTGTAAGATTAACTCTCCCTTCCCTGAAGAGATCTGTGTTTGCTGTTCTTGTATTCAAGCTATTACTGTAGGGAGAGCTGTAATGGAATTAGAATCCTTAACATTATGGGGATGATAGGATGTTAGTCTGGAAAAAGTCAAGTATCAGCAGTTAATTACCAAAGACAAGGTGGGAGTAGCTCCCACAATGAAAGGCAGATTCAAAAAGGCACTCAAAATTGTCTAAGTCACATAGACTTATGGCATTGGCTAACACATCAGGGGGTACCTAGAAGTAAAATAGATGGGCAGTCTACTAAATTTCTTCTGGATCTGTATAAACAGAAGAGTTCTAAGTTGAGTGAACAAAATCCTAACCCAAATTACAGACACAGAGAGTTAAGGCCCCTTAATCAATTTCCAGACTTAAGACAGTTTACAGACCCAGAGCCTCTTGAAAAAGGAGAAGACCAGGTCACCCTGGGAAAGGATCCTCTTAAACTGCCAAAAATTTACACTGTTTGTCTTCCTCCCATCTTTCCTCAAGGAGATCCAAGGCCTTTTAACAGAGTAAGTGTGCATTGGGGAAAAGGAAATGATCAGACATTTCAGGAATTATTAAACACTGACTCAGAAGTGACATTAATTCCAGGAGTCCTATAATGTCACTGTGGTCCACCAGTCAGAGTAAGGGCTTATGGTGGTCAGTTGATTGATGGAGTTTTTGCTCAGGTCCATCTCACAGTTGGTCAGTGGGTCTGTGATTATTTGACCCGTTCCAGACTGCATAATTGGAATAAATAGACTTACTCAATAACTGGCAGAATCCCCATATTGGATCCCTGAGTTGTGGAATGAGGGCTATTATGGTTGGAAAGACCAAGTGGAAGCCACTAGAACCACCCCTACCTAGCAAAAGAGTAAACCAAAAATGATGTCAGATTCCTGGAGGGATTGCAGAAATTAATGCCACCATCAAGTATTTGAAGGAGGCAGTGGTGGTGATTCCCACCAAATCTCCATTCAACACTCCTATTTGGCCTATACGGAAAACAGATTGATCTTAGGAAATGACAGTAGGTTATCATAATTACAGCTGCTTTCCCAGAGGTGATATCATTCCATGAGCAAATCAACACATTAATTGGCACCTGGTATGTAGCTGTTGATTTGGCAAATGCTTTTTTCTCAATTGCTACTAGTAAGGACCACCAGAAACAGTTTGCTTTCAGCTGGCAAGGTCAGCAGTACACCCTCACAGTCCTGCCTCAGGGGTATATCAACTAACCAGGCCTATGTCATAATATCGTTCTCAGGGATGTTGATCATCTCTCCCTCCCACAAGATATCACATTGGTCTATTATATTGATGATGCATGTTGATAAGACCTAGTGAGCAAGAAGTAGCAAAGACTCTAGACTTATTAGTAAGGCATTTTCATGAGAAAGAATGGGAGATAAATCCAATTAAAATATAGGGTCCTTCCATTTCTAGGTGTCCAGTATACAGAGCATGTTGAGATATCCCTTCTAAACTGAAGGATAAGCTGTTGCATCTGGCCCATCCTATGACCATAAAGAAGGCACAATGCTTAGTTGGCCTCTTTTGATTTTGGAGACAATACATTCCTCATTTTGGTGTGCTACTCTGGCCCAATTAGTGGGTGATCAGAAGAGCTGCTAGTTTTGATTGGGAACCAGAAAAAGAGGAGGCTTTGTGACAGGTCCAGGCTGCTGTACAAGCTCACTACCAATTGGGCCATATGATCCAGCAGATCCAATGATGCTGGAAGCTTCAGTGGCAAATAGAGACACACGCTGGAGCCTTTGGTAGGTCTCTATAGAAGAATCACAATGCAGACACTTAAGATTTGGGAGCAAGGGCCTGTCATCCTCTGCAGATAATACTCTCCTTTCAAGAAACAGGTTTTGGCCTGCTATTGGGTCTTAGTAGAGTCTGAACACTTAACCATGCACTATCAAGTTACTATGAGACCTGAGTTGCCTATCTTGAGCTGGGTATTTTCTGACCTACTAAACCATAAAGTTGGGCATGCACAGCAGCATGCCATAGTAAAGTGGAAATGGTATATACTAGATAGGGCTCGAGCAGGTCAAGTAAGTTACACAAATGCCCATATTCACCACCTCTGCCATGTTACCTTCTCTCTCTCAGCCCACAGTTTTGGCCTTTGGGGTGTCCCTTACAATCAGTTGACTGAAGAAGAGAAAATGGGCCTGGTTTACAGATAGCTCTGCATGATATGCAAGTACCACCCAAAAGTGGACAGCTGCAGCATTACAGCCCCTTTCTGGGACATCTCTGAACCATAGTGATGAAGGCAAATTCTCCCAATGGGCAGAACTTCGAGCAGTTGTTCATTTTGCATGAAAGAAGAAATGACCAGAGGTATTTTTGTATGCTGATTCATGGGCTGTTTCCAATGGTTTGGCTGGATGGTCAGGGAATTGGAAGGAACATGATTGGAAAATTGGTGACAAAGAGGTCTGGGGAATAGTGATGTGGATAGACCTTTTAGAGTGAGCAAAAGACATGAAAATGTTTGCGTCCCACATGCATGCTCAATCAGAGGGTGACTTCCTTGGAGGAGGATTTTAATAATCAAGTGGATAAGATGACCCACTGTGTGACTAATGCTCAGCCTCTTTCCCCAGTGACTCCTGTCATGGCCCAATGGGCTCATGAACAAAGTGGCCATGGAGGTAGGAATAGAGGTTATGCATGGGCTCAGCAACATGGACTTCTCACCAAGGCTGACTTGGCTACAGCCACTGATGAATACCCAATCTGCCAGCAGCAGAGACCCACACTGAGCCCTCAATATGGCACCATTCCTTGAGGAGACCAGCCTGCTACCTGGTGACAGGTTGACTACATTGGACCACTTCCACCATGGAAGGGGTAGTGATTTGTTTTAACTGGAATAGGCAGATATTCCAGATATGGGTTTGCATTTCCTGTATGCAATGCTTCTTCCAAAACTATCATCTGTGGACTTACTGAATGTCTCATCTAGCACCATGGCATTCCACACAGCATTGATTCTGATCATGAAACACATTTTACAGCAAATGGTGTATGAGAATGGGCACATGCCCATGGAATTCACTGGTCTTACCATGTTTCCCATAACCCTGAGGCAGCTGATTGATAGAAATGGAATGGCCTTTGAAGACTCAATTATGGGGCCTACTAGGTGGCAATATCTTGCAGGAGTCAGGTAATATTCTGCAGGAGACTGTGTATACTATAAATCAGCATCCACTCTCTGGTGCTGTTTCTCCTTTAATCAGAATCCATGGGTCCAAAAATCAAGGAGCAGAAATGGGAGTGGCACCACTCACTATTACCCCTAATGACCCACTAGGAAAATGTTTGCTTCCTGTCCCTGCAACCTCAAATTCTGCTGGTCTACAGGTTTTAGTCAAAAAGAGGAGTGCTGCTATGAGGGAACACAACAATAATTCCATTGAACTGAAAGTTAACACTGCCACCTGGCCACTTTGGGCTCCTCTTACCTCTGAATCAACAGGCAAAAAGGGAATTACTGTACTGGCTGGGGTGATTGATCCTGACAGTCAAGGGGAAATAGGACTGCATCTACCTAATGGGGGTAAAGAAGAGTATGCCTGAATACAAGAGATCCTCTAGGGTGTCTTCTAGTACTCCCATACCCTCTGCTTTAAGTCAGTGGAAAATTGCAACAACCCAATCCAAGCAGGACTAACAATGACTGAGAATCTTCAGGGATAAAAGTTTGGGTCACCCCGCCAAGCAAAGAACCACAGACAGCTGAAGAGCTTGCTAAGTGTAAGGGAAACATGTAGTGGAAGAAGGTAGTGATAAATATGAACTTTGACCATTTGCCCAGTTACAGAAATGAGGGCTGTAATGGTCACGGATCTTTCTTGTGTCATTCTGATTATGATTGTATATGTACACAAAATGAATTTCTTTGTCTTCTTCCCCAACCTTTTCTCTTATCATATAACTGTATCAGTTTCATGTCATAATATTTGAGGATGTTATGTTTAAGAGTGAAGATTACCCAAGAACGTGCTCCCTATTCTGTAGGGAATTAATGCATTTCCAGATGTACGCAGGAGATTTGAACATCATTAGGTGGAATTATATATATGTTGTTATTGTTTTCATTTAGAGACTAAATATGGTTTAAGGTAATGCATATGGTTGTTTAGTTGACAGGGGTGGACTGCGATGGTTAGGCTAATGTGTCAACTCAGCCAGGTAATTGTGCCCAGCTGTTAGGTCAAACAAGTACAGCTCTAATTATAATACAAGGGCATTTATAGAGTTTAGTCACCATTGACTTTACTGCAATGGTAAATCATAGATAGCTGATTACAATTACATCAATCAGGGAGATTGCCATTAACAATGAGTGAAGCTTTATCCAATCAACTGAATGTGATTCCAGCATTGAATGAGAATTTCCCAGCTTGTGGTTGGATAGCCAACATCTCCCAGAACTAGTCAAGAACCTTCACTGGACTTTCATTATAGCCCCTGGTCACAGCCTGCCTGCAGAACCTGGACTTGTGCATCCCCATGGTCATGTGAGAGTCTCTGATAAAATCTCTTACCATTGACAGATGCCTCTTATTGATTGTTTCCCTAGAGATACCCTGACTTATGCAGGGGTATCAACAGATTCCACAGAAATAGAGTGTCAATAAGAGAATACTTGGAAAAATTGTATGCCAACAAGATGGATAACTTAGATGAAATGGACAAATTTCTAGAAATATAAAACTAGCCTACAGTGACAAGAGAAAAATTGATGAACTCGACAGACCTTTCACAAGTATTGAGATTGAATTAGTCACCAAAAACCTTCCACCTAAGTAAAGACCAGGACCCGAAGGCTTCATGTGTGAATTCTACAAATCATTCCAGGAGAAACTAGTACCAATCCTGCTTAAATGCTTCCAAAAAATAGAAGTGGAGGGAATATTTCCTAACTCATTCTATGATGCCAACATCAGCCTAATACCAAAGCAGCATAAAGTTGCCACAGAAAAACAACACTACTAATCTCTCTAATGAACCTGTATGTTAAAATCCTCAACAGAGCACTTGCTAATTATATTCAAGAACACATCAGACAAATTATACACCATAGTGAAGTGGAATACATTTCTGGATGCAAGGATGGTTCAACATAAGAAAATCAATCAGTGTAATATACCTCATTAAAAGATGGAAAGAAGGAACTTTCCAGAACGCTAGGTAAGAAGCGGTGGAGTGGTGGCTGCCTGAGCTGCGCACACAGCAAAGCACTCCTTCCCACTCCCCCTCACCGGCCTCAGCCCCCTCACTGACTGTAGAAAATGGTGAAAGAAGCCACTTACTATGATGTTTTGGGGGTCAAACCCAATGTCACCTAGGAAGAGTTGAAAAAGGCTTACAGAAAACTAGCCTTGAAGTACCACCCTGATAAGAATCCAAATGAGGGAGAGAAGTTTAAACAGATTTCTCAAGCTTATTTAGTGCTTTCTGATGCAAAGAAAAGAGAATTATATGACAAACGAGGAGAATAGGCCATCAAAGAGGGTGGAGCATGTGGGGGTTTTGGCTCCCCCGTGGAAATCTTTGATATGTTTTTTGGAGGTGGTGGAAGGATGCAGAGAGAAAGGAGAGGTAAAAATGTAGTACATCAGCTCTCGGTAACTTCGGAAGATTTATATAACAGTGCAACCAGAAAACAAGCTCTGCAAAAGAATGTGACTTGTGATAAATGTGAAGGCCGAGGTGGTAAGAAAGGAGCAGTAGAGTGCTGTCCCAATTGTCGAGGTACTGGAATGCAAATAAGAATTCATCAGATAGGGCCAGGGATGGTTCAGCAGATTCAGTCTGTATGTATGGAGTGCCAGGGCCATGGGGAATGCATCAGCCCTAAAGATAGATGTAAAAGTTGCAATGGAAGGAAGCTAGTTTGAGAGAAAAAGATTCTAGAAGTTCATATTGATAAAGGTATGAAAGATGGCCAGAAGATAACATTCTATGGTGAAGGAGACCAAGAGTCAGGACTGGAGCCTGGAGATATCATCATTGTTTTGGATCAGAAGGATCATGCTGTTTTTTACTAGATGAGGAGAAGACCTTTTCACTTGTATGGACATTCAGCTGGTTGAAGCATTGTGTGGCTTCCAAAAGCCAATATCCACTCATGACAACTGAATCGCAGTCATCACCTCTCATCCAGGTAAGATTGTCAAGCATAGAGATATCAAGCGTGTGCCAAACGAAGGCCTGCCAATTTATAGTAGGCCATATGAAAAGGGTCGCCTAATCATCGAATGTAAGGTAAACTTTCCTGAGAATGATTTTCTTTCCCCTGATAAACAGTCTCTGCTGGAGAAACTTCTACCTGAGAGGAAAGAGGTAGAAGAAACTGATGAAATGGATCAGGTAGAACTGGTGGACTTTGATCCCAATCAGGAAAGATGGCACCATTAAAATGGAGAAGCATATGAGGATGATGAACATCACCCCAGAGGTGGTGTTCATTGTCAAACCTCTTAGTGGTGACCAGCGGCTAACACTCACTACTGGCATTTTATATGCAGTGGTGAATAAGTGAAGGACTGTAATCATAATATGCTCACTACTTGCTATTGTTTTTGTTTTTTCAACTATAGTAGTGTTTTAAAAGTTAAATGAAGAATAAACTCAAATATAAAAGCTCCAAATTTGCCCTGTATGTATGGTGACTTCAGTGTGCAAGATGTTTAATACTTGTAAAAAAAAAAAATGACTTTGGTTGAAGGAAAAAAAACAATTAGCATTTGTTAGGTCATATCTTGTAATTGTTTTTCGCTGTATTTGTTGACTAGCTTAGAGTGAATTTTGCTAGGTTATAGGTATATATGTATTGACTTCACTGTTAACTATGAAATTAAAACAGTATTTCACTGGCAATCAGAAAAAGTTTGTAGAGAAGTGTTGGTCTGTATAATTACCTGTATTAAGTGGGATTTGTTGTAATGCTTCTGCATTTATTCTGTGGCCTCAAATGTTGTTTGAAGATGGCACAGTATATAATTTAGTCTGTTATCAGTAACAGAAATGATAGCTTTCTAAGAAGGGGTTTATCATCATATGCTGCTGCTTGAGGGGCATGCACTTTGACAGTTGCATTTCCTTCTGTGCCATCTACATACTTTGCTTAGTCCTGGTTACTTTTTCTTTTTCCCACCCCTTCTCTTTGCACCATGATAAGCCCCAAGTACTGATTGCAGAAGCTGGTAACTTAGAAGTTAAGGTTAGAAATTTACATGGAGAAGTTTACATGTATGAGATAGGAAGGTAGGTTCCTTAGGTTTACTTTAAACCATTTAACTTATGCTCCAAAGTAACTGTAATTTAATATTGGTAGTCTGGCAAATTATGATGAATAACTTTAATTGTATGTTTAAAAGTCATCATATTGTTTACATGCTTAAATCTGGGTGTCAGAATTTAAGTGATTCTTGAAATGTATGAATGTCTCCTTAATATATTGATTACAAAGCAAAAAAAAAAACGATGGAAAGAAAAAAAATCACATCATCATCTCTATTGATGCAGAAAAAGAAATGGACAAGATACAGCATACTTTCTTACTAAAAACACTTGAAAAGATAGAAATAGAAGGAAACCTCCTCATCATGACAAAGGGTATAAATGAAAAACTCATTTACGCCATAATTCTTTCTGGATAATGAAATTCCTGTTTGGGAATTCTTCACATCTTATTGGAATGAATTATAGCAGGTAATAATATGCCAACTCATAATTTTATGAGACAGAAAAACTCAAAATCTTTTTCAACAGTAGTCATCTAAATCATTGTTTATCCAGGTGAATTATTTTAATTAATGAGTATGCCTAAAAAAAGGTTAAAAAATGAAGTATCTGAAAATATATGTCTAATAGTTAAAGCTGTATTATAAAAACTATGATTATAACTCATTTCTATTATATTAGAATTATTATTTACATTTACAAATGTTTGTTTTTATACTATTTCTTATAATTGATTATATTTAATCTAATCTGGCCTTGCAAGAAATAAAAACAAACAATCAAACCCACAGCTAACATCATACTCAATAGTGAAATGCTAAAGTCTTTACTTTTAAGATCTTGAAAAAGGCAAGGATACACACTGTCACCACTCTTGTTTAACATGTGATAGAAGTTCTTGCTTGAACACTTAGGCAAGAAAAAGAAATAAAATGCATCCAAATTGGAAAGGAAGAAGTAAAAATTTCATTATTTGCAGATGACATGATCATATATGTCTTAAAAAATCTGCAATAGCAAATATAGAGCTGATAAAATAGTACAATAAAGTGGGAGGGTATAAGATCAACAGGCAAAAATCAGTACCATTTCTGTACACTTATGAGCATTCAGGAGAGGAAATCAAGAAAAATATTCCATTTATCAAGGTAACTAAAAGAATCAAATATTTAGGAAAGACCCTAACTAAAGATGTGAAAGTCTTATACAAAGAATCTTCACAACCTTGTTAAAAGAAATCAAAGAAGACCTGAGTAAATTGAAGAATATACTATGTTTATGGATTGGGAGACTAAATATCATTAAAATGCCTGTCCTACCCAAATTGATTTACAGATTTAATTCAATGCTAATAAAAATTACAGAAGCATTTTTTACTGAATTGAAAAATCCTATTATGAAAAGTATTTGGAAGAATAATGGTCCCCAAATAGTGAAACATATATTGAAAAAGCAAAAAAAAAAAAAATAATTGGATGAAACACACTACTTGACTTTAAAGAATACTACAAAGCTACAGTGGTGATAACTGCATGGTGTTGACACAAAGCTAGACATAAAGACCAATAGAAATACATTGAGAGTTCTGTTACAGATCCTTGCATATACAGTCAAATGATATTTGGCAAGGCATCTAAGTCAACTCAACTGAGACAGAATGGCCTTTTTAATAAATGGTGCTGGGAGAACTAGATTTCCATATTCAAAGAATGAAAGAGTATCACCATTTCACACCCTATACAAAAATTAACTCAAGATGGAGCAAAGATCTAAATACAAGACCATAAAACTCCTAGAAGATAATGTAGAGAAGCATTTATGAGATCTTGTAGTAAGAAATGGCTTCATAACCTTTACAACCAAAGCACAAAGGAATGAAAGAAAAAGAAATAGAAAAATGGGACCTTCTCAAAATTAAAAACATTCGTGCTACAAAGAAGTTTGTTAAGAAAGTGAAAAGGCAGACTACTCAATGGGAGAAAATATTTGGGAATTTCTTATCCAGTAATAGCCTAATATTCAGCATATATAAAGAAATCCTACATCTTGAAAAAAAGAAGACAAACAAGTCACTTTAAAAATGTGCAAAAGATTTAAATAGACACTTTACCAAAGAAGAAATATAAATGGCTAAAAATCACATGAAAAGATGTTTAATATCACTACTATTAGGGAAATGTAAAACAAAACTGCAGTGAGATATCACTTTACACCAATTAGACTGATGGATATTAAAACAAAAAAAAAGAATTACACGTGTGGGAAAGGATTTGGAGGAATGGGAACCCTCATCCACTGCTGGTAGGATGATACAGCCATTGTAGAGGGGTGTTTGGCAGTTCATCAGGAAGCAAACTATAGAATTGCCATATGATCCCTGCTGGGAATATATCCAGAAGAATTGAAAGCAGGGACATGAACAGATATATGCACACCAATATTCATAGCAGCATTATTCACTATTGCCAAAAGATGGAAGCAAACCAAATGTCCATCATCAGATGAATGGATAATCAAATAGTGATATCTACATACAATGGAATATTACTCAGCTATAAGAAGGAATGAAGCATTGACACATGGAAAAACATGGATGAATCTTAAGACCTTATGTTGAGGAGCCTAGCCAGTTGGCCCTACCTTGGAATTTGTGTTCCTGAATGTGATGGAGTTGGATTCAGATATGACTTCTCTGCACATGCCTCTTTTGTCAGTTTTACTGAACCCGTGGTTGGCACTGGAGTTACGTAGGTGTAGGAGACTTGAATATCTGGGCTGTCCATGTGCCAGCTGGGCCCTGAGCCTCAGCAGAATTGCCGTACTTACTGTCCAGTTTGTTGGACTTACCCAGGTCAGCTGAGAGGGAAGTAAGGATGGAAAACAAACAACCACACCAAGGAATCAAGAGAGTCTACAGCTGCAGGCAGGAGAGTTCCATCCATCAGCCATGTGTGATCAAAGACCCCTTTCAACTGAGAGTTGGATTGGGCATCACCACCCCAGGGTCCTTAGGTTTGGGGAATAAAATATGGACTAAAGTGGACTTAATGGTATTCTGCTATAGAATTACTGTGACTCCAGCAATGGAAGAAATTATATCATTGATGTCGAGACAGTGGCCACAGGAGTTGCTGAAGTCAGGGAGAGGGAAAAAGGTTTGGTACGGGGGCACTTTTGGGACTAGGAGTTGTCCTGAATGATATTGCAGGGACAGATGCTGGACATTACATTTCCTGCCATAATCCCCTAAATGGACTGGGATAGTGTAGAAATTATAATGTAAACGCCAACCTATGCTGTGTACAGTGCTCCAAAATGTGTTCATCAAATGCAACGAATGTACCACACTAATGAAAGAAGTCGTTGATGTGGGAAAAGTGGGGGATGTGGGGAATGGGACATATGGGAATCTCCTATATTTTTTAATGTAACATTTTGTGTGATATATGTATCTTTTTAAAATAAATAAAAAATATATTTTAAAAAAAAGACCTTATGTTGAGTGAAGTCAGTCAGTCACTAAAGGACAAGTATTTCATGACCACACTGATATGCCCTAAACCTATGAACTGACTCATAGAGCTAGAGTCTGGAAAATAAGTTATCAGGAGATGAAAATGGAGTTGAGTAGGGGAACAGGTGCTCAGTATGGGCAAAACCCATCGTAAAGTAAAAGGGTGTGGTTTGGCACTGGAGGTAGGTGATGGTGTTGCAGGGAGATGAGTAATGTCAAAAGTGCTGGAATGTGAGGGTGAGCTGATCAAAGGTGTTGGGATTGGGATGAACTATTCATTAAGCTGAGAGGAGGACCAGAGAGGAAGGAACAGGTAAACTCTGGGGATTTTAGGTCTGTGGTTGAAACTACAATGATAGAAAATTTTTAGACAAATATGACAGGTGAGAGTCACCAGAGCAGAGCATCAGTGGTGGGGGATCTGTGTGAAAGAGTGTCCCTGGGCCATGCTTACATGGAATATAAATGTTTTCATCTTGGTATGGGGTGTTATCTCAGTGGATGGAGACCCAGACAGTCACAAGAAAATATTAAACTCCCATCCTGGGAATTCCTACTACCTTCTCAAATAGAAGGGCAAGAACATCTTGAGTACTTAGGCACTTGAGTACTTTAGTCTAATAAAGAAAACAGATCAGTATGCCAAGCCCTTAATAATAATTCATGTAATTATGAATTTTACTCTTAAAAAATTGAAACTTAGTGTGTTGCCATAGGTTCCAAGGGAGAGAAGGAAAGAACAGGTGAACATAGGCATTTTGGGGGCATTGAAATTGTTCTGCATGATCTTGCAATGATGGATACAAGCCATTATACATTTTGTCAGAATCTATAAAATAATACAGTGCAAAAATTAAGCCATAATGTAAACCACAGACCATAGTTAGTAGCAATGCTTTAATATTTGTTCATTAACTGTAACAAATATATCATACTCTTGTTGGATCTTATTGGTAGGGGAGGATGTGACAGGAAGGGAGAGGAGTATATGGGAATCCCCTCTATTTTCTATGTGGTTTTCTCTGTAACCAAAAGCTTTTTGGAAAATAAGGTGAAAAAAAATTGACACTGAGGGAACATACAGAAGAAATTGCCAATATATATAAAAGATAACAGATCTAATGGTGATGAAAGGCAAAATGCAAAAAAATTATTTCGTATTATTTTTTAATTTAATATTTTATTATTGTGATAGGGGAGGTTTTGGATTGCAGAAATGTTGCAACAATGGCAGGGGATGATCACTGATGCAGGGTATCAGTAATAAGGGGATGTGTGAAGAACTGTGTACCTGGGGCATGCCTCTATGGAACATGAACATGTTCATGTGGCCATGGGGAGTTGTCTTGGTGGGTGAAGACCCACAGAATAACCAATGAAATATATAATTCCCATCCTGGGGAGTCCTGCTACATTCTCTCATAGAGTGGCAATAATCTCTAAAGTACATGGGCAGTGCCTAGAAAAGGAGGACAAACCAAAATGCCAGGCCCTTGCTAATGATGCTTGTACTTATGAATCTAATTCCTGTGAAATCAAACCTTAGCCTCCTAATATTTATTGCCTAAGAGTTGCCTCCTTACAGCCTACTTCTTGCTCAAGTGTGTTCTCTTTCTAAGCCAAACTCAAGACATAAATTCACTACCTTCTCCCTGGTGTGAGACATTACTCCTGAGATGAGTCTCCATGGCAAGAAGGGATTAATACCAAGTACCAGCTAGCAATGCATTTGGAAAAAGACCTAGACCAAAAGGGGGGATATTAAATAAAAATGAGTATTTTATGGCTAAAAGAGTTCAAAGTGAGTCAGGAGGTCTTGCCAGAGGTTACACTTATACATGTCTCAGGAGGATCTGCCACAGTAAACATTGTCACAAGCACGGGTGTTCCTGAGGATTCTAGAGATATGTATACACTATAGGCAGGGCAGGCAACCTCAGGAAATTGATACCCTGTTGGTGGGTCTTACCTTGGAATATAAGATAACCTATCTTCCCAATGTATCAGAGTTAGACTCATTTATAATTTTTCTACATATGGTACTTCTTCCCCTCTTAATTGAACCTTTAATTAGTACTATTTCCATTAAATGTATGTCCAAGAGACTTAAACCTTTGGTCTTTTCATGTGTTGGTTGAGTCTTGAATCTCTGGAGAGTTGCAGCCAACACCTACTCTCCATTTCATTGGAATAACTCAGGAAAACTAACAAAAGAATGGAATTGCCAATGCCAATCCCCCAAAATAGAGAGGGTCTACAACTACAAGCATGAAAGTTCTATACATCTGCCCCATGGGATCTAATTTCCCTCTAAAATGAAGAAGAACGAGCATCACCATCTCCAAATCCTCAAGATTAAGAAACAAACATAATAGGGGAATGCAACTATGGACTATAGTAGGCATATTACTCTACTAATGGAAGAATTTGTAACATTGATACAAAGACAGTGGTCACCAGAAGTTTTTAGCTGAGGGAGAGAAAAGAATTTGTGAAAAATGGAGTATTTTGGGGATATTGGAATTGTTCTGCCTGTGATTGCAATGGCAGATACAAGCTGTTATACATTTTGTCAAAACCTATAAAATTTTGCAGTGCAAGGGTAAAACATACTGTAAAATATGGACCATGCTTAGTAGCAATGCTTCAATATGAGTTCATTAACTGTAACAAGTTACCAAACTAATGAAAGTTTTTGTTAATGGAGAAATTGTGGGACAAGGAGGCAGTGTTGTATATGGGAATCCCCTATATTTTCAATGTAGCATTTTTGTAATCCAAAACTCCTTTAAAACTACAACATAAACTACAATCCATGCTGTGTAGCAATGCTCCAAAATATGCTCATCAAATACCATGAACATTCCACACTAATGAAAGAAGCTTTCAATGTGGGAGGAGTGGGGGATGTGGGGAATGGGGTATATGGGAACCTCTTATATTTTTTATTGTAACATTTTGTGTGATTTATGTATCTTTAGAAAAGATAAATAAAAAATAAGAAACATTGAGATTAAATTATTTCATCTCAAAGAACAGAATAAACGTCTTACATTCTAATTTATATACTCTATAATATAAATAATAGAGTCTCCATTTTCCTTTTGTTTGCTTGATATGTCCACTTGTTTACGTTTAGTGTACTTTTTTGTTTAGTCACTATCAGAATATTCTGTGGGAATGAAATGTATCTTAAATATGTGAAAGGTTTGAACTCTGTTGTAAACATGGGTCTGTTGAAATTCAATATCATGTTCTTTACTTTTCATTTCTATACCTAGTCAAAAGCTGAATTTCTTTATCTTTCTTAATGGAATCCATTTTGGAGGGAAAGGCACATGAATCTTCCTAATTAGTTAGCAGTAATTATTACACCTGTAAAAAGAGTGCTGTAATTGAGATTAATCTTGATCTATTACTGAAATCAGGTCATTAACTTTCAAAGAAGTTAACTGCAAATGTGCCAATTAATTAATTTGACCTTTGCTCTATATGCTAAACCTTTACATAGAATTTTGCATTTTATAAAAACACTTTTATATACAGTAGACAGAGTGGGAACTATTACCATAAATTTTCATGGACAGTAAAAGAAACAGACAGCTAGAAGGCAGGTTTTCTGGTTCCAAGTAGCATACATAATTTAATTACATTGCATTCATTTATTATCTTGCTAATAAGGCATGTCCCAGTTACTAGTTTCATTGAGCAGTGTTTGAGCAGTGAATAAAATGACAACAACAAAACAAAGAAACCCATTAGCAATTCCCATACCCTCAAAATTTACAATAATCAAGGAAAAACATAAATGAAATGAAGTAATCTATTTCTTCAAGTACACCATGTTTCTCTTTTGTGACACACTCTCTTTATACATTCTGCACCTTACAACCCCATGCTCCACATCTAGTTATCTTCTCTGGAAGGAAGCCTTGACTTACCTCCTAGAATTCTGTCTAATGTGTATATATATATATATTTATTTATTTATTTCACCAGAGAGCTTTTTGTTTTAAAAATTATCACAGTTTTAATTTTATATTTTTGTCTAATTATTTGATTACGATCCCCCACCCCTTCATTATAAGTTCGATACATCCAAGTGACATATTTTGATGCTGTATTTTTAAACATTTATGGCTAGATATTTCTCATTTGCTTTAAAAATTACTGAAAAAAATTCTTAAATATGTCTTTAGGAGTGAAAAGACAATGTGAAAGAGTAGAATGTTCAAGCAAACTTCCATTATAAGGGACACTTGAAGTCAGGCTTACAATTTTATAAGATGAAGACACAAAGGAATTAAAAAGTTGACTTAGTTGGATTTCCTTTACTTGAAAATATTCCAGATGAGAAGTACAATATGACAGGAAAAAAAAAGACAAAGAATAAAAGAATATCAGGGCACTGGGACAACAAGTATGTGCAGTTTTAGTAAAAGATCAGGTTAGTAAAAATATGGGGCATGATCATGTTTTGTTTTCCATTAAAGAGCTAAAAATACTTCACATTGTTTTCAGTGTTTTGAGTCATTCCAAGCTATAATAAATATACAATTTTGCAACTCTTGACATACAAAGCATTTGAGATATGAATAAATTCAGGTAGTTGGAGATCAAAGTAGCACATTTCATTTAATCTAATATGTCAAGAGTTGTAAGACATAGTACGTTATGTATCAAAAAGAAAGAAAAAATGCTTCCAATTAAACTATGATAGATTTATATTTTATTTCAATTTGTTTTAACATGCTTATTGAAAGAACTTTTTTTAGATAAAGTTAGACAAAAATTTTAAATAGATACTGTGTATCAATCAGGTTCCTGGCAGGAATCTTATTCTACCTCAAATTGTTCAAAGGAAGAGATTTAAATAAAATATGTGTATGGAGTTAAGATTGCAAACAAGGAATGTTGAACAGCATCCAAAGATTAGAAGTGTCTGGTGTCGCTGAGCAGGAGGGTTTCAACTTCGCTCAGGCCCGAGAGTCGGGGGGGCTTGCTCCTGCCGATTCTCCGGTGGGGGGTGCCCCGAGAGGGAGCACCGGATCTCCAGGCGTGGGGGACACGCGGTTGAGGAAAAACCACGGAGACCGCTTGAGCGCAAGAACAGGTCTGCTTTATTACGGAAGTACACTTAGCTATATAGGGTTGGGTAGAGGGAGGGGCATGATAAGGGAGGGTTGGCTAAGGGGCGGCTGTGGACAGGCTGAAGCTGATGGATAGACCTGAGGTAAGCAGTTACTGGGGAAGAGGGCAGATTATAGGTTGGCAATATGGGCAGGACTGGCGGGAAGGGCGGCGGGGGCTGAAAGGGGAGGAGGGGTGGAGAGAGGTGGTAACAATTGCTCCTTTTGTTTTAAAAGGAAATAGAAGCAACAAGTTTTGGTGCGCACGGTGGGTGTGAATGGCTCGGCGTGAGCAGCAACAAAGGACAAGGATTAGGAGGAAGAGTAGGAGGAAAAGGAGGTTATAGGGACGGGCACGGGGATAAGACAAGGGGTGGGGGGGAGACCACGAGGACCGGCCGGTCGTGAGCGGACGACATAGCACCTGGCCAGGACGCATGTGCCCGCCATTAGGGTCGGCGCACCGGCGCCTGGCGCGGGCCGAGCCTTGCCAGCGAAACGGGCCTGTGATGCCCCTGTACCCCCCGCCCGAGGGGGAGGAGTAGTTGGGGAGAAGTAAGGAGAGGAAGACAAGAAGCTATAGGCGTGCGGTCTGGAGTAGGTGGCGCGGACGGAAGGGGCGTGGTGGACGCAGGAGGAGGTCAAGGCCGCGATGGTTCTGGAGAACGACCTCAGAGAGAGAGTTAAGGGAGTTTTTTAGATGCTCAACAGCTTCTTGGAGATAGGTAATATCTTGATCGACCGCCTGCCAGAGGGAGGAGAGGGAGGCGGATTGCGTAGCAAGGGCGGCGATCCCTGTGCCTGCTCCAGCAAGACCTAAAAGGGTGGCGACGGTAAGGACAGCAGTAACAGGCTCCCTTTTTTGAAAGTGGGAAGAGAGGTGGCGGGTGTGAAGAGAGAGAAAGAATTCATCATCTCCATGGAAAAGGACTCGTGGGGCGAGGAAAATAAGCAGACAGGTTTCATTAGTGGCATTGAGGGTGGCGACGTTGAGACAGGGGGTTAATCCCGTGGAGGTACAAAGCCACTGGGAGGTGTTGTGGGGGATTAAGAATTTGGCGGAAGCGCTAGGAGAGGAGTAGTTAGAGCAGGCGTGCATAAGGGGATGGGAACCTTGGCGGGCATGAACGCAGCGCCCTGTGGAGGAAACAGATTGGAAGGTTAGGGGAACAGAGGAAGTGTTCCAGTTGCATATTCGCTAAAGGTGAGGTTTGTGGCGACGGGTTCGTATATAGGAAGAGAGGGGGACAGGCAGAGCCAACAGCTTTTGGTGAGGTTGGGGTGAGAGGAGTTTAGAGAAGCATACGAAGCTCTGATCAGATTAATGAGGGGGCTGGGGTACAGAGTAGGGGGTAAGCGAGGCTTGGGGTTGTGGGAGCTGAGGGAGGCAGTGGCGAGGGGGGTGCCGCGCGAAGGAGCGGGTGAGGTGGAGCGGGGCAGAGAAGGGGGCTGTGCCTTTGGAGGATTGAAGATCTGATTTGGGCCCACTGGGGTGGAACGTGTGGGAATTGGCTCCTTTTTTATAGTGATAATGGCGTCGTAATCGTAGCCTACTGCATACAGGCGGGCTCCCCACATGCGGCCTCGTAACCAGAGGTCGGAGTTGGGGTCTTTGACTGTGAGTGTGATGGTGTTCCATCGAGTAGCATTACGCTGGAGAGTGAGGTATGGGTCTTTGTTAGGGGCGCTGGACCATCCGTGGGAGATGGTTTCGCACCCCCAGGAAGGACAGTAATAGTGCGTTGGGTCATGGCATCCTCTGGCGGAGGATGGGCACATGTAGAAACCTGTGGCAGCGGGGTTGTGTCCCCCCCCCTCATAAGACGGAAGGTTCGTGCGTCCAGTGAGGTTGGCGACATCAGTAGTGAAAGAGGGGGCGGAGGCGGTTACGTTCGAGGCGAGGAGCCTTTTTTGTTGCCAGAGGGAGAGGGTCCAATTGAAGGGCTGGTGACTCGGGTTGGCAGCGGCTGGGAGAGCGAGGGAAGCCAGGACGAAGAGAACGGCTGCGAGGCTGTGTAGAGGCATCATCTGATGGTGCGGCATCTTGATGATGGCTGGTGCTAGATCCGGGTGAATGGGGAGACCTCTGGGCCGTATCCACTGTCAATGTTATCTCTCACCGAAGGCATAGGGTGCTGATCGTTCGGTGGAACTAGTGGGTCAGTGGCAGGCCGGATGCAGCGCCCAGGAATCCAGAGCGGCTGTGGCTCAGAATCTGGAAAGACGCAAGCAAAGCCCCTCCCCTGTGCTAGGAGGGGAGCTGGATCTTGCCAACGATTTGTGGCAGGGTCTTTCCAATGGACGAGGGGAACTTGCGAGGGCTGCCACATGGTCCCCAGTGTTTATGGGTGGGGGAGAGTCCATGGTCATCGAAGGTTAGGAGATTGTGATGAATGAGGCAGGCAGTCATGACGTCGGCGGGGGCCTTGTGGGGAGAGGAGGCCCTTTCTTTTTGAATGAGTAGCTTGAGCTGTTGGTGAGTGCGCTCGACGGTTCCTTGCCCCTGTGGATTGTATGGAATGCCAAAATGATGCGTGATGTGATACATCTGCACGAAGCTGGCGAAGGCGGCACTGTGATATGCTGGTCCGTTGTCTGTCTTGAGATCCCATGGAATTCCCATGAACAAAATAGCTTGGTGAAGCGCCTGGACGCAGTGTTTAGCACTTTCCCCCATAAGAGGGACTGCATAGCACAGATGTGAAAAGGTGTCAATTGCCACATGAAGATACTTGAGGCGGCCAAATGCACTGACATGAGTGACATCTAATTGCCACCTTGAGTTTGGGCGGAGGCCGCGGGTGTTAACACCCTGAGGCTGCAAAGGCCCAAGTGGCAACAATGGCGCGCAAGTCTGGCACGCGCGCACAAGGTGTTTGCAAGTTTCAATGGGAAGGTCTGGGAAGAGCTTCCGGATGGACCGCGCGGAGAAGTGGAATTGGGAATGCAGGAGCTTGGCTTGATTAACAAAGTCTCCAAGCCGCGGCCCGTCGGCAGGGTTTTCATGTAGGAGGACCGGGTTTACCTGGCGGCTTGACACAGAAGCATCAGCGAGGTCATTCCCTAGAGCCAGCGGTCCTGGTAGGCCAGAATGGCGTCTGATATGAGCAATGAACCAGGGCTGCTGCCTCGCCTCAAGCAGTCGCTATACGAAGGTGAGCGCCCGATCGATGTTTGAGTCACCTGGTAGGAAAGTAGCAAGCGGGAGGCTGCGACACACCTGAAGAGTGTATAGGCTGTCAGTAAAGATGTTGAGAGGCTGGTCTGGGTGGAGATTGAGGACTGCAGCGACAGCTAGAAGCTCGCCCACTTGAACAGAAGAGTCATTTGCGAACAGCAGTTGCCGTGGCTCAGGATTCTCAGGAGTGTATATGATGGCAGCAAACGCCATTTTTGAGGCATCTGTGAAGGCAGTGATAGCAGAAGGGATCGGGTTCCGTGCGGGCAATGGACGGAACGGGTTGGAAAACGCCAATCAATACATTCCCTGCAGCAATCGGTGATGAGGATAGTGGCTGTCAAAGGAGCCGCGAAAGAGCTCTACCAGGCTCTGCATTTGGGCATTGTTCATGATGAGGGAGGTAACTTCCTTGGCATCTAAAGGCCAAACAATAGTGTGTGGCGGGATGCCATACGTTTGTATGGAGAGAAGTACTAAGTCAGTGGCCAACGCGATCCAGGCCCTTATAAAAGGGCAGATTTTCGGGAGTTTGCTCTTTGACGTATGCAGAAAAAGGAGAGGGCCATCTTGCCACAAGAGACCTGTGGGAGTGATTGGCATTGGCAGAACTAAAGCCAAGATTGGAAGGGTGGGGGAGAACCACTCTAGGCGACACTGTTGCAGGGCGGCGCTGACTTGTTGGACGGCTTCTCGAGCCTCAGGAGTGATGATGATGCTGCGAGTGGTCACCGTTGGAGGGCTGTCCCTTGTCTGCAAAAGCTCGAAAAGAGGCTGCATTTGCGCTGTTGTGATGGGAAGCGCCGAGCGAAGCCAATTGATTTGCCCGCAGAGCTGTTGGAGCTCAGTTAATGTCATCTTCGGAGAGAGGTGGATTTTTGGGCTTGTGGGCTGGATAAACCGATGAAAATGAAAGCCTAAAAATTGGAAAGGAGGCTGGAGGTTTATTTTGTCAGACTGCACGGTAAGCCCGAGGCTGGAGAGGTTTGTTATTATCGCCGAGAGCAGATCATTGAGGAGCGCACTGGAGTTCGCTGCTAAAAGGAGGTCGTCCATGTAGTGGAGAATGTATGTGTGCTCCGGATTGAACTTGGAGCGCAGCGGCTCAACAGCATGGTTGACATACAGTTGGCACAGAGTCGGGCTGTTGCGCATGCCTTGGGGCAATACTCGACATTGAAATCGCTGAGCTGCGCCTTGGTTGTTGATGCGTGGAACCGTGAACGCGAATCGTGGACAGTCCTGGGGGTGAAGAGGAATAGAGAAAAAGCAGTCCTTGATGTCGATGGTTGCTGCATGAAAATGTTGGGGGACTGCAGTGGGATGCGGGCATCCTGGCTGAGGTGACCCCATTGGTTTGATATGCTTGTTGATCTCGCGGAGATCGTGGAGAAGGCGGTATTTGCCAGTGCTCTTTTTGCTGATGACAAAGACTGGTGAATTGTAGGGACTAGTGGATGACTCTATATGCCCTGCTTGTAGCTGCTCTTCGACGAGGGCAGAGAGAGCCTGCAGTTTGTGAGCTGGCAAGGGCCACTGCTCGACCCAGATGGGCTCCTCTGTGTCCCATTCCAGAGGGATAGGGTCAGGTTTTGAGATGGGAGCAGTGGCCCCTAGAAGGGGGGGGGGGGCAGCGCAGCTGAGAAGGCTTCTGTGGTGATTCAGGCCTTTAGCTGGCTGAGGACATCTCTCCCCCATAAGATGGTCTGGACTGAGGAGAGGACGAGTGGACGAATTTGGCCTTCGTGGCCTTCTCGGTCGCTCCAATGCAGAGGCTGGGATGTTTTCCAGGAGGCAGCGACTCCTGTGGCGCCGATGACTTGAGGGCCGGTTTCGAGGGGCCAGTGATTGAATGCGGCGATCTCGAAGGGAACACAGGAGACTTCAGCGCCAGAATCCAGAAGCCCATCAAGCCATTGCCCATCGATCTTGAGCTCTAATGAGGGTCTCTGGCGGCGCGTGATGGGCATTGTCCACATTATGGCTTGGGAATTTTTCGGAGGGCCTCTTGAGGGTGGGGCTGAGGCCTGCCCCGCTGGGAGTTTAAAGGCTGCTGGGAACCTTGGGCGGAACGGCAGTCGCGGGCCCAGTGATATCCTTTTCCACAATGCGGACACGGCGTAGAAGGGCCCCTTGGCCGCCGCGACGGTGGGTCTGAGTGAGGCGTTGGGCCTGGCTGGGAGCACTCGCGGACGAAGTGGCTGGGCTGGCCGCACCGAAAGCAGACAGGAGTGGGGGCGGATGAAACAGCCATGGCAGAGGCAAAGGCAGCGATGAGTGTCTTGACTTGTGGGTCGACGTCACGGCAAGCAAGGACCCACTCGTGCAGAGCTTTGTCACGTATGGGAAGGACTACGGCCCGGAACGGCGCAAGGCACCTGTTTATGATAAGTTCTTTGGCCAGCGCAAACTGGGCATCCTCGCTAGAAATTTTTTGCTGACAAGCTTCAAGGACGCGGGCGACAAATGCTGGGAAAGTCTCATTAGAGTCTTGAAGCAGTTGTGCGAGTTTGGTGGGCTGCTTGGTGGAGACTAGAGAGAAAGACCGCTGGACGAGGACTTTTACCCGGTGCCAAAACCCTGGGTCAATTTGGAGATAAGAATGAGGGTCTGCATAATTGTTGGTCCCCGTGTATGCATCGGAGGGATCGAGGGCGCTAGCTTGAGCATTCTCCACGATTTGCCGGTCAACAGCCGCTTGATAATGGGCGCGCCATTCAATAAATTGACCCGGCGTCAGGACGGCACGGGCTAGTGCAATCCAGTCATATGGGAGAACAAGTTGGGTCCCCAACTCCTCAAGGAGTTGCTGCGCATAGGGGCTGCCAATCCCGTCTTCCTTCACAGCTTTGCGGAGGGTTCTGACCTCTTCCGCTGTAAAGGGTAACCAAGTTTGGGGTTGCTGCGGCGTGGGCTGCGGATTCAGTGGATACAGCTGAGGGGTTTGAGAAGATGTGGCACCGGGGACCGATTGAGCAGCCAAGGCAGGTGAAGGGCTGTTGCCGTACGGCGGCGGCAAGGGATAAGAGGAACACGGGTGAGAAAATGGCGGCTTAGCGGCTTCCAGGCGATAACAAAATGGCGGCGGGACCCTTCCGGGCGCCGGCCAAGATGGCGGAGCAGCTACATCCAGCAGCGGACAAGATGGCATAAGGGGCGCTTCCGGTTTAACGGAAGATGGCGACCATGCAGTTTCCGGGCCCGAACCGGATGCTGACTGGGCAGGAAGAGGCAGGTAAAGGCGGGAGGAGGACAAAGGCGCCGGCGAAGAAGAAGCCAGATGCGCGCCATCTTGGGCAGAAATGGAGGAAGAAGGCGGGAGTCCGCCATCTTGGGGAGCGGCAGGGGTGGTTTCTGTCTGCTGCGGAGAGCTTGGGCGGGGAGGTTCGCGCTCTAGAGCGGCAGCAAGTTGGTCAGACAGAGAGTCATTGTCGGCGGGCTCATCGGGATCACAGTCTAGAGGCCGTTTGGGAGAAGCTTCATAAACGGCTTCTGTTGGAGCGCCAAGGAGACAAGCGTGAATGGCAATGAGAACGGGTAAGAGGCCTGTTGGGAAGGCGCGTTTCTCGTGCTCCATGGCAGAGGTGACTCGATCTATGAGATGCGAGTACATATCTGGGCTCCAGAGTTGACAGGTGGCGAGCCACGGATTAAAAGGGAGCAAGAGATCCCAGTACTTTTGGAGCTGCCGCAGGGAGACGTGGACTCCATTGGCATCAAGCAGGGCAGCGAGGGCCCTGACTTGAGGTGCCTGACGCAATGACAAAGAGGCGCCCATGACGAGATAGGAATGGGATGACGGCGAGGGGTCCCTACCTGGAGATGAGGAAAGCCGTCATGATCACAGCAGCAGCAGCAGCAGAGAGGGGCCGGGTGAGGAGCTGCCCCATGTTGTTGGGCGCCAATTGTCGCTGAGCGGGAGGGTTTCAACTTCGCTCAGGCCCGAGAGTCGGGGGGGCTTGCTCCTGCCGATCCTCCGGCGGGGGGTGCCCCGAGAGGGAGCACCGGATCTCCAGGCGTGGGGGACGCGCGGTTGAGGAAAAACCACGGAGACTGCTTGAGCGCAAGAACAGGTCTGCTTTATTACGGAAGTACACTTAGCTATATAGGGTTGGGTAGAGGGAGGGGTGTGATGAAGGGAGGGTTGGCTAAGGAGCAGCTGTGGACAGGCTGAAGCTGATGGATAGACCTGAGGTAAGCAGTTACTGGGGAAGAGGGCAGATTGTAGGTTGGCAATATGGGCGGGACTGGCGGGAAGGGCGGCGGGGGCTGAAAGGGGAGGAGGGGTGGAGAGAGGCGGTAACAGTCTGGAAACTATTCCCACACAAGGGCAAGGGAAAGAAAGTTTGCTGAAAGAGCTCAATGAGAGCTGGAGCCATAGAGAATGGACTGCCCAGAATAAAACAGAGTCATGAAGTGAAGCAGCTGCCCAGATAGAACATTAGAAGAGAGAGATAAAATGACTTCATCTCTCTCTCTCTCTCCTATCATCTTCTGATCTACTGATGTGTATGGTTCTTTTTGACAAACTCAACCATAGCCAAAAAGCAAGGGAGCCAGGTAATGCAATCCATAGTCATCAGTATTCCTAGATACAGAGCAGAACAGAAAAGAACAGGAATGAATCTAGTTTGTAGAGCAGGGGAGAGAGATAGGAGGGCACATTTACTCACATGTATATGAAATAAATGGTATTTTTAAAATCTCATAGTCTCAACTTTTCTGAATTTTTTCTGACTCAGAGTTGTTTATAATCCATGCTTCTTCATGCAGTATCACCTTTGTACCACCAAGAGTATTAGTAATATGATACTTAAATAGTCTCCCATGTTGACTCCAGGGATGTATGCCAAGCTGCTGACACCATTTTGCAAATTTTGATGCTGCTACGTTATCTTACCAGAATATGTCAATGGAAGGTTTGCAGACCAATTTCACACATATGCAGGCAATGACAACTATGTAATTCCTGCCACCTGCCTGATAATGATTGTAAGAAGCTGTGTATGGTAAATTGCATTCTATCAGAATTGTTAAAATGTGAAAAGAAATTAAATGCCTTAACATCAGTGAAATCTGGTGTCAGCTTTCTCAGATATATAGCTTAGTTTAGAAGACACAGCTTAGAATGTGATAACAATGGATTTGTACTCAAAGTTACAAAATTCATCATCAAAATATAGCAAGACTGAAGAACCTCCCTATCATGACTCTACCCTTAAGAACTTATTTTTAGGACACTGTTTAAGTCTGCCAAAAGAATGCTAAAGCAAAGTACCAGAAATCTGTTGGTAGTATAAAGGATATTTATTTGGGATAAAAGCTTACAGTTTCAAGGCCCTAAAGAGTCCAACTTAAGGTTGCTCTCTCACCAAAGTCACTTACCACTTGCTGAAGCAAGATAGTTGCTGATCTCTGCCTGGTCTCTCCTTCCTGGGCTTCCTCTTCCTCTTGAGGCTCCATGTGCCCAGCTTCTTCCCAGTCTTAGATGTAGGGTGGCATAGGGCTTATCTCTCAGGACTTCTACTCTCTTGCAGTAAGGTTCAAGTCTTTCCAGGCTTTCTATATCAGCTGAAAACTATTGGACAAATGACTCCTCTCTCCCCAGGGCCCCAGTATCAAAAATGACAGAGCTCTCTTTCTTCCCATGTGTCTTCTTGAGTGACTGTCCATTTATAACAGCCCACCAAGGGGACAGGGACTCAATTTGAGAAATACCTTTATGACATGGTGGAATCAGAGCCCTAATCTTAACAGGTAATTTTTTTCAAGGGCCTCTCAACTGAATTCAATATAATCAAAAGGGTGTCACACCCAGAAGAATAGGCTAGTTTGAAAACATAATTTTTCCCTTTTTGGGATTCATAAAATAATCTCAAACTGCCACACTCCACCCTTTGAATTCCAAAAAGACATTACAATATTTCAAGAAGACCTTCAATCCTTTCAATAGCAATGTTAAACACAAAAATCACATTATAATCAGTTATAAAAAGAGTTTGTCTTGAAGCAAAGTCCTCTCTGGCTGTAGAACTGTGAAGCTTACAAAGTAAGTTATTTGCTTCCAGTATACAATTGAGGCACAGACACAGGATAAACATTTGCATTACTACAAGGAGAATTTGGGAGGGAAAAATGTGTCACAGATCCCTAACAGTTCCCAAACCTGCAGGGCATACCTCTATCATTATATATCAAAGTCTGAGAGTCATTCTAAAGATGATGGTTTCTTCTTCTCCACAGATCCTCATGGGAGCATTTCCACAGGCTTGCCCAATGGCATTTTCTCAGTTCCTCCCTCATCAAGTATATGGGTGCCAAATGAAGTCCACACTTCACTCTCCAAGAACATTGGGGTGATGGCCACACTTTTCCCAATCTCTGGTGTAGGGTCTCAACTCTCTTATTACAGCAGGGTGGTAGCAGCATACTCCCTAATCTGTGGCATAAAGACCCAAACTCTTCAGGACAGTGAAGTGGTGACTTCACACTCCCCAAGCTATGGGGAAAGGCCCACTCCCCTCAGAGCAATGGGGTGGCAACCTCACTCTCATCAACCTATGGGGAACAGTCCTATCCCACTCAGAGCAATGGGGTGGTGACTTAACTCTCCCCAACCATTGGGGAATGTGTTAAACCCTCTCTGTAGCTTGAGGTAGACAAACTTTTCCTGAACACTGGGCTGGATAACCCACTCTACAAATGCCAGGGCAAACTTATCTGGATGGGGGCTGTCTCTTGGCTAGAGGAGATGTCTTAATTCCAGACCTCAGCTCCTATGGTTTTCCTCTTGAAGCCATTTTAACTTCCATCTCTACCCTCCATGTCTCTTTTAGTTCAGGCTGACAGTGGTTTTACTCATACAGTTCTTGCAAAAACCTTGTTAGTTTAGCATGCAGGAAGCAGGATTCCAAGCCATTAGACAGTAAGAATTTCCACAAACCTTTCCTGGATAATTACACTTTCAATCCTGACTCACAAGTTCCAAGTATAGTTAATTCCTCAGATGGGGCATTATCATCTGGGGACTTGATTTCCAGAAGCTTGGAATTTCTGGAAGCAGTCTTTGATTTCTTTGTGCTCAATAATTCAGTTCTCACCTTATCTTTTTCCTCTTGCATTTTGCTATAAGGTGCAAGGAGAAGCCAGGCTGCATTCTCCAAGTTTACTTTGGAAAGCTCTTCAGCTAAATGTCCAGGCCTGCCATTAACATCAGGATCAAGCTTGCTAAATTCTCTGCAACTTTAAAACATGGATAACCTTTCCTCCAGTTTCCAATAATATTGTCATTATTTCCTCCTAAGCCCTCATAAATAGTCTCTCTAGCATCCATATTCCTACCAACAATCTCCTCAAAGCAATCTATGCCATTTCTATCAGGCACAACACAATTCCTCCAAAAAATACCCCTTATCCATTTATAAAACCATTTCAGCACTTTTAATAATTGCATCAGAATGTACCCCACTACTGGTGTCAAATTCTGTATTAGTCTGCAAAGTACCAGAAATCTGTCAGCTTTTATAAAAAATATTTATTTGGGGTAAAAGCATACAGTTAAAAGGTCCTAAAGAGTCCATCTCAAGATTGCTTTCTCACCAAAGTCATTTGCCACATGTTGAAGAATGATGGTTGCTCATCTCTGCCTTGTCTCTCCTTCCTGGGATTCCTCTTCCTCTTGAGGCTCCATGGGCCCAGCTTCCTCCCAATCTCAGCTATAGGCTGGCATAGGGCTTGTCTCTCAGGGCTTCCTCTCTCTCTTGGCATAGGTCTCATGTCTTTCTAGGATTTCTATATCAGCTGAAATTTATCACATGTATGGTTCATCTCTCTCTGGAACCCAAGGATAAAAAATTATAGGCTCTCCCCCCATGTGTCTCCTTGAGTCAGTGTCTCTTTATATCTGCCCATCAAGGGGGTGGGGTCTTAACCTATGTCACACCTTGCTGACATGGTCGAATCAAAGCACTAATCATAACAGGTAATTTAATCAAAGGTTCCTCAACGAAATCCAATTTAATTACAAGTGTGCCACACCCGGAAGATTAAATTAGTTTACAACAGGATTTCTTAGTCAGGGGTCCGTGGACCCACAAAGGGGTCCATGGAAAGATTTCAGGTGGTCTGTGAGCTTGAATTGAAAATTCAAAGAGACATTATTCTTGTTGGAACATGTTGGTGCAGGTGTGGTATATTTATCAACCAATATACAGCATAGTGAGGACTTAGTAAGGAGTCTGTAGTTTTCACCTGACTGTCTAAAGAGTCCATGGAATAAAAAAGGTTAAGAATCCCTGATTTACAACCATAATCTTTCTTTTGGGGGGGATTCATAAAATAATCTCAGGCTGAATAAAAAGTGAATTTCTGAACAATATTAGCTTTATTGCTGAATCATTACTAACTTCACATTGTCAATTTTATTAAAACTTAGTTAATACCCCACCCTCATTTATTTATTAGAGTGTATTGAACTTAAGTGGGCACAGAAATGTTACCAAAAATGATATTCAAAGATAAATTATTGAAATGTTAAAAAAAAGTTGGAAGTGGACTTTAGACTATTCACATCACATAAAATAGAATATAGTGTATAAAACATTAAAGGATACTGAAAGGGTCACTTATTGATGAAGGTTGAAAATTCATGTTGAATATATATGTGTGTGTATATATATGAATATATATGTGTGTGGGTATACATATATGAATGTTACACAACAAATAAATATGCATCCAAATGGACAACGCTTAAAAAATATCAGAATTCTAAGGAAACTGTAATGAAAACAGTAATAGTCAAACTTTATCTTAGTACAAAATGCAAGCCAATTATAATTGGGAATATATCAAACTGTCAATAGAAAATGAAAACACTGTGATACACTCTACTAATTAGTAAATTTTCATACTTCTACTAAATGTACCCACCCAAAAGACCCACATTTACTAACAAAAGCCACTTCATAGAATCATAAATTTGTACATGTATATATATGCAACTTCAATTTTATTTTTATCATGAAAATTGAAATTTGTGTAAACATTTTCTTTATATGGAGAATCTAGAAGTTTTGTAGTACAAAGAAAAAGGAGTTGCCCATAGTAATTTTTTTAAGTCAACATTTTTAGTACTTATTACCATAAAACAGTTTAAAATGTTTGTAAAATGTTAAAAGGCATACTAAGGACACACTGAAAAGACACTTGAAATAGTGACATTTCTGATGTACAGATTCTGTTTAAAAAGTGTAAAGTTGCTAATGCAGAAATTTATGAACAAAAACAGTCACATTACTAGTTTATTTTGAATATAGCACTTTCAAAATCATTTTTGTGCAGAAGAAATGGTGCTTCTATATAATAATATATAAGTTGAAAACTTACCACAAGCAATCCAAATACTACCTAGGGATACCTTACTAGGCCAAAACATTCTTTTTTCTTTATTAGAGAATAGTTGGGTGTACAAAACAATCATGCATAAAATAGAGAATTCCCACATACCATAGAACCAGCATTGGTGTGGAACATTTATTACAACTGATGATAGCACTTATTTTTATAATTGTACCATGGTTTAACATAAGGTTCAGTGTTTGTGCAGTATAGTTTTATGGATTTTTAAAAAATTTTATTGTGTGTGTATATATATATATACCCTAACATTTCCCTATTTTAATCATATTCATATATATATATATATATATTTCAGTGGTGTTGATTGTCTTCATAATTTTGTGCTAACCAACACCATCATCCATTACCAAAATATTTCTATCGTTCCAAGTAGGAAACCTGTACATTTTAAGTCTTAACTCCCCATTCTCTATCCCCATCCTATCTCCTGGTAACCTATGTTCTAGATACTAACTCTATGAGTTTGTTTATTCTAATTGTTTCAAATCAGTGAGATCATACAATATTTATCCTTTTGTGTCTGGCTTATTTCACTCAACATGTTGTCTTCAAGTTTCATCCATATTATCACATGTAACAGGGCTTCATTCCTTTTTATTGCTGAATAATATTCCAATGTATGTGTATACCACATTTTATTTATCCATCAGTTGATGGACACTAAGTTACCACTGGTGAGACAGCATCTCTGATGATGTTTTGGTTTGGACAGTTTCACAGTCTCAGAACTGTAAGTTTTTAACCTAGTAAATTCCCATTATAAAAGCCACCTCATTTCTGGTATTTTGCATGGGTAGACTTTAACAAACTAAGGCAGAGAGGGATAGCAAACAAGCAAAAATTTACCTAGAGTTGAGATTCAAAGGATTCCTAACTTTCCATCTAATGACATATATTTTTAAAGCCACATTGAAAAGGTTTGAAATATGACCTAAGAGAGGCAGATTCCAGCGTTTAGAGGATGTAGTATGAATCCACACTTATGAATGAATGGTTTTCGTAAGTAAATACAATCTTGCTACATTTTGTATTTTCACATGGAATTTCTGCTAAAAATCTGTTTAGCTTGTGACTTTAATGCTGATTACATTTACCTTCACCATCCTATGTTCTTTTAAGTAAAACTTATATTACTCTATTTATCCCAAACTAAGGCATTAGGAATTGCCAATATTTAGATAATCAAACCCATTGCCTTTCTATCAAAAGAAAATACAAAAGAAAAAAGAAAAAAAAAAAAGAACTAAACTGTTTAGTGTCTTTTGACTTTCCTTAGGCAGTAGTAAATACATGGCACTTATCAAGTGAAATAAAGAAAAGGAATGTTATTCTTCATCCAAGAAACAGAATATTCAATGTTTTTCTCCATTTTTATCTAATTGAACTAAATAGGTTTTGTTCTGTAACCATGTTGGAACAGACAACTTTTTAGCATATATGGAATTCATTATTATTCCTTCACCCACTCACCCAACAAATATTTATAGAATAGTTACTATGTATAAGAGTTGGGGATTTAATAGTGGACAAGACAGATCCTTATTCTCATGGAGCTAAGGAGTCATATAATTGGAAGACAAAATTTAAACCAATACGATGAATATAGATGGGTGTGAGTGAACTGACATGAAGGCATGAAAATAAAAGCATGTGATAGAAGAACGGTGGGGGGAATCTTCTTTACCTGGGTTATAAGAAAAGGGCTTTCAGATGGTTTGACTTTTGAGCTGAGAAATGAAAGGTACAAACAAGATGGCAGTGTAAATATGTTCATTTATCCTTTCATTTATAAAACATCAAACATTAATTGTCAAATTTGCCAGAAATTGGATAAATTATGCCCATTTTCTGCTATCAATGAGTTAGGAAATGACTCAGAAACAATTATCAATTGCTTCACATTTAAGAAGTCCATTCCAAGGCAAGCCTATTTTTAAAATAAAGATAAATTTTGTTTGCATTTACATATCACTGCAGAGTATTCAGAGTGCATTTGTAGGCATTAACCCATTAAAATTTAGTGAGATAAATTTTGTTCCTTTTCTAGAGGTAAAAAATTCAAAGCTCAGTGAATATAAGGTAAAATATAAAGTGTACAAAGCTACCAAACACATTCATAAGTAATAATTGTAATTATAATAATGATTGTTGATGAAAAGCAACAGCTATCACTCAATGAACACCATTTCAGGTACTTTATTTTGATTACTTAATAGCATTCTCACAATTATTCTGCAAGTTGTTACTATCAACACATTTTATAAATGAGGAAACTGAAGGTAAAGAAAAGCTCCACCTAGTAAGTGGAAGACGGGCATTAGGTAGAGTATCCAGAATTTAACTCCAAATTTGACAAGTTGTAAATTGTTATCGTTTGTTGGCTGTGGAAAACAGGTAGCACAAAATGGGTTGGCTTTTTTTTTTCTCCTAAAGATTTATTTTTTATTTATTTTCTCTCCCCTTCCCCCTGCCCCCAGTTGTCTGCTCTCTGTGTCCATTTGCTGTGTGTTCTTCTGTGACTGCTTCTATCCTTATCAGCGGCACCAGGAATCTGTGTTTCTTTTTATTGCATCATCTTGTGTCAGCTCTCCATCTTATTGTGTCAGCTCTCCGTGTATGCGGCGCCATTCTTGGGCAGGCTGCACTTTCTTTCGTGCTGGGTGGCTCTCCTTACGGGGCGCGCTCCTTGAGCATGGGGCTCCCCTATGCACAGGACACCCCTGAGTGGCAGGGCACTCCTTGCACGCATCAGCATCACACATAGGCCAGCTCCATATGGGTCAAGGAGGCCCTGGGTTTGAACCACCGACCTCCCATGTGGTAGGTGGATGCCCTATCCATTGGGTCAAATCCACTTCCCTGGGTTGGCTTTTAACAGTGGGGATTTAGCAGCTTAGAAGCTTATATTTTTGAGGCGTAGAAAAATCAAATCATCATCATCCAATGCTTTCTCCCTGAAGACCAGCTGCCAGCTATCCTGGACTCCTCTGTCACATGATGAGGCACATGATGGCATCTGCTGGGCTCTCCCTTCTCTTCCAGGTTTCATTGCCTTCAGCTTCTTGCCTCTGTGACTTTCTCACTCTATGTCTGAATTTCATTCTTATACAGGATTCCAGCAAGAGGATTAAGGACCACCCTGGCCATGCCTTAACTGAAGTAATCCTACTTAAAATAGGTTTATAACCACATCAATTGATTAGCTTTAAGAACATTATATTCAGGGGTACATAAAGTTTCAAACAACCACATAAGTATAATGCTCATTCTTTAATTCCATGATGCCCTTAAAAGATGGGTCAATATATTTTATAATTTTTTTTTTAAGAACAAAATTCAGCATGAACTAAGCACATCTCCCTTTGATGCTTTTGTTTTTTGTTTCTTAGTTTATTGTTGTTACTGTTTCCCAGCTAGTTTAAGTATAGATTAATTTTATTAGAAAAATCACTGTTATTATTCTTAAATCTTCCAGCACAGAACCTTAATCACTAAAGTACCACTACTTAAACTAAAAATTTCCCATTATAATGCATTCCTATAGCACTTTTCATTTTGCCAAATGCATTCAATTTCAGTTCCTCATGTGATTTTCAGAATAAAAAATTGCATGATTGGATTCTTAAGATTTGAAAGTTGATAGAATCAAAGGTAATAATAAGGCTTTTTATTATGATTTGGGAAAAAAATCATTAAAATTATGAAGTTACTATTATTTCTGTTGGTTTTTAGAGATTAAGTCACTTTAACTTAGATGAAGTGACTTGTCTATTGTCACTTAGATGAAGTGACAATATGTGATAGATCTCATTGAAAACAAAATCTCCTGAAGTCTTTGCCAGCGTTCTCCAATATGGCATGTTTCTTTTCTGAAAAACATGGACTCCCTTTGTTTGAGCCAAAAGTATGTATGGAGATAGGATATAAGTCAGGGAATGCTAGTAATCATGTAGGTATGTTTGGAAATCTTACTGGACAATTTATAGCTGTCCTTTAAAATATCACAGGAAAAAGCTACACAGTTCTTTGTAAAAATAATTGCTGGCCTGCCACCAAAATTATCTGCTTAATTTTTGAAACAACTATTGGGACAGAAGAAATAATTGATCCATGAACTGGTATGCTGGCCAGAAACTATGTAACATAATTTAGATGAAAGTAAGAGGCAAATAAGGACCAGCAGAATGTGGAAGAAACACAAAAGGAGGATACTTACTCAAACAGCCAAGAATTTTAAAAATACATATTGCCCTTTAAAAGTTCTGCAGGGATGTTTAGCTCAGGTCACCTGAATGAAATCCAGTGATTACCACAGTATCCATTACAGGCTGGAAATAGAGCACTGGGTAAATAAAGAACATGGACTTTAAGTTGAGGTGGACCTGACCTCAAAACCCTAAATCTTCAAATTGCTAGCTTTTTGAATTGGAGCAAATAGTTTAATCTTTCTGAATCTTAGTCTCACTGTCTCTAAGATTGAAGTCTATAACTACCCTATATTTATATTGTGTGAATAATTTTAGAAAACTTCATAAAAGTTCCTAACAGATTTCTAGGCAAATAACAGGCATTATTTTCTATTTCTCCCTTCTTTTCTGTATAGAATTTCATGCATGATATATAAAACATAAATGGATGAAAAAAAGGAAATTTGCAAACAGAAAGTCTCTGCGAAAGCTAGTTTTCGCAATGTATATACTATTCTAATACTAATTTGATAAAAATATATACAGCTGAAAATACATTCTAGATTATATAGTGCTTTATTCATCACATGAGTATTTGTTTTAGGTAATTAATAGAAATTTAGCGCAAAACCACTGGGAAGTGAATCTGTAATAAGAGTCTGCCTCCACTTTTGATCTTTGAAACCTGACAGCTTTCAAGCTCCATACCCCTCCTTTTCTTTGTTGTCCCACATCAGAGAAAGCCAGTAAAAAGGGTCAGGTACTCCCTGCCTTGGAAGAGGTGTGAACCTTCAAATCTGTTTTTTTTTTGGTAAATTCAGTTTGATCTCTTTATCAGGAGATTCCATGGGTATTTGAAATTGACATATCCAAAAACTGATTGCCTCATTTTTCCCAAATCCTGTTTCATGTTTTCCAAATCTGCTAATGCTGACACTAGCCACTAAGTCTCAGAAAATAAGATAAAAAAAAAATTATGATTGTATTTGATTCTATCAACAAACCTTAACAATCACAAATTTCTGTAAATTCATCTTAACATATCTATGAATCAAGCCCCCTTCTCTATTTCTACTTCTTTCTTGTTTCAAGTACTCATCATTAATTAGCTAGTTATGGAAAAATTGGTTGTTTTTTGTAAATGTTAAATTTGAGGCATTTGGGGAAACCAAGGGGGTATGTGGTAAGCTGTTGGGCGTGAGTCTGGAATTTGCTAGATATTTAGTAGCTGCATATAAAATAAATGCCATGATTGTTCAGCTCTTTCTATGACAATGTTAACTATAAATTTCCAGAATATAGACTTATGAATTATCAGCACATAAACAAGAATGAAAGTCATGACAGAGTACTACAGTACCTTGAAAAAATGTAGATTTAATTAAGCAGAAGAAAAGTTGATTTCTCACTGAAGACAATGTACTGAGCACAATGATTATTTTCTTCTCTTTCCTAAGAACCTCTTAAAGTAGAAAATATTAATGTTCATGATGTAAAAACAAAACAAAACAGGAATTGGGCAAATGAACAAAGTATTGGCTGACAATTCACAGTGGTCTAGAGCAATTTAAGAGTGAAAAACAGCAAAGAAGCAAGCCAGAATGCCAAAAAATCAGAGTAGCTGTTTGGCTGCAGAAGCTTGTTTGATATTTTGTGTTTGTTGTTTATTTTACGCTTTTTGGTAAAATTCCTTGACTTCATTGTACTTCTTTATAACATTACCTTCCCAAACTCTTGTAAAGCAATTAATTAATAAATGTTTAGTAAACTAAATTGATTTTATCAAAATGGTTAACAAAGAATTTCAGCTGTCATACTCATTTAGATTTTTTTAAAATTTATTATTTACCACTTGACAGTTATGTGACTTTCAAGAATTGCACAATTAAAGGAAATAGGATTAATAAAAAAAGATTTAAAGAGTCGATATTAGATATTTTATATAAAGTAGCATTTTTACTTTATTTTTCAAAGATACATTGTAAAATCGCTTTAATTTTTTACTATTGTGTCCCGAAATAAACCAGTTTGACATAATTTGGTGTAAAGGAATTTGAATTCAACAAAATACTATTTAGATTACATAAAAGTTACATGAAAAATAGAGGGGATTTTCATATTCTCCATTGTCCCCACCACAGTTTCCCACATGAACAACATCTTTCATTAGTGTGGCACATTTGTTAAAATTCATGAACACATATTGAATCATTGCTACTAACAATGGACTATAGTTTACATTATACATAATTTTCCCCAACCCAACCTATTATTTTTTAAATATATTTTTTTATGACAGAAGAGGTAAACTTATAAAATAATCATGCACATGTACAGAATTCCCAAGCAACACCCCTCTATCAACACACTACACAGTAATGAAACATTTGTTACAGATAAGATAATATCATTTAATTGTTACCATGCCTGTAGGATACATTTGGCTCACATTTTCCATACTGCCCCATTGTCAACACAGTACATCTTTGGAACAGATGCAAGAATATTATATTATTACTGCTAACCATAGTCCATAGGTCATGCCAGTTTTATTTTTCCCATGTGTTCCAAACACCTTACAGTAGTGATACACATTTGCTCTATCTCACAAAGGACACTCATGCATCTGTACCATCAACCACAATTCTCATCCACCTCTTGGTTTACTCTGCTAGATTATTCTCTAGCATTCTGTCAATTGGCATTTACATCCCTAGACTACCATTTTCAGCCACATCCCCATTTATAAACTAGCTATTACTCACTACTTGTTACCATTCATTCTATACATTTCCACACTTTTACAGTAAAGCTAACCAAAACTTCTACATACATTAACACCAGTAGTCCATCTCAGTCCTTCTCTTATCTCTGTTAAAGATCCACCAACTACCACCAGTTCTTGAAGATATTTTCCTACAATTTCTTCTAGAAGCTTTATGATTCTTGCTTTTATATTTAGGTTTTTGATCCATTTTGAGTTAATTTTTGGATTAGGTGTGGGATAGAATCCTCTTTCCTTCTTTTGGCTATAGATATCTAGTTCTTTCAGCACCATTTTGCTAAGTGGACTGTTCTGCCCTAACTGTGTGGTTTTGACAGGCTAGTCAAAAATCACTTTACTATCATGTGAGTGTCTGTTTCTGAATCATCAATTTGGTTCCATTGGTCTATGCATCTATCTTTATGCTAGTACCATGCTGTTTTTACCACTATAGCTTGGCAGTATCATTTATAGTCTGCAGATGAGGGTTTACTTTTCCTTTTATGATGTTTCTGGTTATTCAGGACCCCTTACTGTTCCAAATAATTTTGATAATTGTGTTTTCACTTTTTTTTAATGCTGGTGGAATTTTTATCAGGGTTGCATTGAATCTGTATATCAGTTTGAATAGTTCTAACATCTTAATGATATTTAGTCTTCCAATCCATGAGCATGGAATGTCCTTCCAGTTATTTAGGACTTTTTTGATTTCTTTTAATATTGGGTTGCAGTTTTCTGAATACAAGTGTTTTACATCATTGGTTAAGTTTATTACTGACTGTTTGAGTTTTATCTGTCATAATTTATTTTCACCACTCTTTTGACACTTTTAGTTACTATTATTGATATAATCTTCATTTCTAGACTCTCTTCCAGGCCTCTCTCTCCTGTCTTTTCTTTTCAGGCTCTAGCATACCCTTTAGTATTTCCTGTATTTCCTGAAAATGTGGGCTCTTGCTTAGAAATTTTCTGTTTCTGTTTCTCTGTGAACATTCTAAGCTCATCTTCATTTTTGAAAGACAATCTTGCTGGATATAAAATTCTTGGCTGGAAGTTTTTCTCTCATAGTATCTTAAATATATCAGACCACTGTCTTCTTGCCTCCATTGCTTCTGGTGAGAAATCAGCACTTAATCTTATTGGGTAACCATCATAGGTTATGCATTGTTTTTCTCTTGCTGTTCTCAGAATTCTCTTTCTGTTTGGCATTTGACATTTTGATTAGTATGTGTCTCACAGTTGGTCTATTTGTATTTTTTTGTATGAGAGTATGTTGTGCTTCTTGGACATGGATATCTATGTCCTTCAAAAGGGTTGGGAAATTTTCTACCATTAATTCTTTAAATATTCCTTCTGCACCTTTTCCCTTCTCTTCTTCTTCTGGGACACCCATGACACGTATGTTTGCATGCCTTTTGCTGTCCTTCAGCTCCCCGAGACCTTGTTCAATTTTTTCCATTCTTTTCTTCATCTCTTCTTTTGTATGTTCACTTTCAGAGGCCATTTCTTCAAGCTCACCAATCCTTTCTTCTGCTTCCTCAAATCTGCTATTATATGATTCCAATGTTTTTTAATTTCATTTATTGTGCCTTTCATTCCCATAAGATCTGCTGTTTTTCTATGCATGCTTTCCAATTCTCCTTTGTGCTCATCCAATGTCTTCTTAATATCCTTAAAATCTTTAGCCATCTCATTGAATCTATTAAGGAGATTTATTTGAACATTTATGATTAGTTGTCTCAACTCCTTTATGTCATCTGGAGGCTTACATTGTTCCTTTAACTGGGTCATATCTTCCTGCTTCTTGGTGTAGATTGTAATTTTTGGTTGGCATCTTGGCATCTAGCTTACTAGAGTCTTTATTCTGGGTACAGTTTTTCTCTTTAGTTTAGGGCTTCCTGCCCTTTCTCCCTTGCTGGTTGTTCAGTAGGTGACTAGGATGTAATTGGTTATATAATTTGTGAAGGCTCAAGCTGCCTTCATTGTCCCAGGGACTGATGATGCTTCTCCCAACTTTTTCCCTTCCCAGAGGTAGGGACAGAGTCACAGTTGTGTGGAATAATCTAAGTTGTGCAGGCCCAGACTTTAGTTGCCCATTGAGAATGATGAAGCTTCATGCCCCTTTCTCCCCTGCCTGGGGCATGGATGGGAGCTGCAGGTGTGGGCATTAATCTATGCAGCGCATGTCCAAGATGACTGCAGTTGCACCAGTAGACTTCCGATTATTCAGTTTGTGCCAGCCAAAGGTACGTTCAGTTATCTGGATAGAATGTTGCAGAGCTAGCCAATCTCCTCCCAGCCAGAGGTGGGACTGAAGCCTAGGCTAGGGCTGCAGACTTGTCCCACATAATTTTTTAGGTTATGACAAAATATATAATGGCCTTTAACTGTCATTTCTTTGTTAGTTGTCTTCGGTGAGTCCAATGTAATGGAGAGTAGGTGTTGAACCTCTGCTGAGATTCAGGTCTTGATTGGCATATGAACAGACCAAATATTTAAGTCTCTGGGATATAAATTTAAGAAGTATGTGGTAATTATAGCTTCAAAGAAAAGGGACAGAAGAGACAAGTGTAAGGAAACTATAAATGAGTCTAAGTTTGTTACACTGAGGAGGATAAATTCCAAAGTAAGCCCGCTGACAGAATGCTGAATTCCTGAGCTTGTCTGCCTGCTTATAGTGTCTGGGTGGATGTCTCTAGAAATCCTCAGGAGCCCTGTTGTTTGAGACATTGTTTACTGTGGCAGTCTATAAGATCGTCCTGGACATGCATAAGCATAACCTCTGGAATGATCTCCCAACTCACTTTGAAATCTCTTAGTCATAAAAACTCATTTGTATTTAATATTCCCCCCTTTTGGTCAAGGTCTTTTTCTAGAAGTATTGCTAGTCGGTGCTTGGTAATAATCCCTAGGTGCCAGGGAAGCTCATTCCCAGGAGTCATGTCCTACACCAGGGGATGGGGGAAGGTAGTGTGTTTATATGTTGAGTTTGGCTTAGAGAGAGCCACATTTGAGCAACAAGGAGGCTTTCAGCAGGTAACTCTTAGGCAGCATATAATACTAGGCTAAGTTTCAATTTGACAAGAAAAAGTTAATAAGTACAATCATCACTTATGATGGCTTTAATGTAAAGATTTGTCTTCCTCTACTAGGCACTGCCCTTGTACTTGGGGAATTCTTGCCATCCTATTAGAGAATGTAGCAGGACTCCCCAGAATGGGAATTTAATATTCTCTTTTTTTTTTATTGTGTGGGTCTCCACCCACCAAGACAATGCCAAAATACTATTTAGAGATTTTGCATTTTTGCCATAACAAAATTCTTCCTTTCAAGCAAGTAAACAGTCATAGTATACATATATTAATTATAAATTTATGTGTAATGATAGGTCTAAGTTTGGAAAATCTTAAAGAAAAA